>NW_027649824.1:815000-876815 GCF_965287045.1 Carcharhinus amblyrhynchos | reverse complement strand
TCTCTGCGTTTCCGAGTCTCTGCGTCTCAGAGTCTCTGCGTTTCCGAGTCTCTGCATCTCAGAGTCTCTGCGTCTCAGTGTCTCGGCGTCTCAGTGTCTCGGCGTCTCAGTGTCTCTGCGTCTCAGTGTCTCTGCGTCTCAGAGTCTCTGCGCCTCTGAGTCTCTGCGTCTCAGAGTCTCTGCGTCTCAGTTCCTCTGCGTCTCAGTGTCTCTTCATCTCTGCGCCTCAGTGTCTCTGCGTCTCAGTGTCTCTGCATCTCAGTGTCTCTGCGTCTCAGATTCTCAGAGTCTCAGTGTCTCTGCGTCTCAGAGTCTCTGCGTCTCAGAGTCTCTGCGTCTCTGCGTCTCAGAGTCTCTGTGTCACGGAGTCTCTGCGTCTCAGAGTCTCTGCGTCTCAGAGTCTCTGCGTCTCAGAGTCTCTGCGTCTCTGAGTCTCTGCGTCTCAGAGTCTCAGCGTCTCAGAGTGTCTGCGTCTCTGCATCCCAGAGTTTCTGCGTCTCAGAGTCTCTGCGTCTCAGAGTCTCTGCGTCTCTGCGTCTCAGGGTATCTGTGTCTCTGCGTCTCAGCGTCTCTGCATCTCTGCAACTCAGAGTGTCTGCGTCTCAGAGTCTCTGCGTCTCAGAGTGTCTGCGTCTCTGTGTCTCAGAGTCTCTGCGTCCCAGAGTCGCTGCGTCTCTGAGTCTCTGCGTCCCTGCATCTCAGAGTCTCTGCGTCTCAGATTCTCTGCGTCTCAGAGTCTATGCGTCTCAGAGTCTCTGCGTCTCAGTTCCTCTGCGTCTCAGTGTCTCCTCGTCTCTGCGTCTCAGAGTCTCTGCGTCTCAGTGTCTCTGCGACTCAGTGTCTCTGCATCTCAGAGTCTCTGCGTCTCACTGTCTCTGCGTCTCAGAGTCTATGCGTCTCAGAGTCTCTGCATCTCTGTTCCTCTGCGTCTCAGTGTCTCCTCGTCTCTGCGCTCTGCGTCTCAGTGTCCCTCTGCGACTCAGTGTCTTCTGCATCTCAGAGTCTCTGCGTCTCACTGTCTCTGCGTCTCAGTGTCCTCTGCGTTTCCGAGTCTCTGCGTCTCAGTGTCTCTGCGTCTCACTGTCTCAGCGTCTCAGAGTCTCTGCGTCTCAGATTCTCTGCGTCTCAGAGTCTCTGCGTCTCAGAGTCTCTGCGTTTCCGAGTCTCTGCGTCTCAGAGTCTCTGCGTTTCCGAGTCTCTGCGTTTCCGAGTCTCTGCGTTCCGAGTCTCGGGTCTCTGCGTCTCAGCAGAGTCTCTGCGTCTCAGTGTCTCGGCGTCTCAGTGTCTCGGCGTCTCAGTGTCTCTGCGTCTCAGTGTCTCTGCGTCTCAGAGTCTCTGCGCCTCTGAGTCACTCCATCTCAGAGTTCAGAGTCTCTATGTCTCTGCGTCTCAGATTCTCTGCGTCTCAGAGTCTCTGCGTCTCAGAGTCTCTGCGTCTCAGAGTCTCTGCGTCTCAGTTCCTCTGCGTCTCAGTGTCTCTTCATCTCTGCGCCTCAGTGTCTCTGCGTCTCAGAGTCTCTGCATCTCAGTGTCTCTGCGTCTCAGATTCTCAGAGTCTCAGTGTCTCTGCGTCTCAGAGTCTCTGCGTCTCAGAGTCTCTGCGTCTCAGAGTCTCTGCGTCTCAGAGTCTCTGCGTCTCTGAGTCTCTGCGTCTCTGCGTCTCAGAGTCTCAGCGTCTCAGAGTGGTCTGCGTCTCTGCGTCCCAGAGTTTCTGCGTCTCAGAGTCTCTGCGTCTCAGAATCTCTGCGTCTCTGCGTCTCAGGGTATCTGTGTCTCTGCGTCTCAGCGTCTCTGCAATCTCTGCGACTCAGAGTGTCTGCGTCTCAGAGTCTCTGCATCTCAGAGTGGTCTGCGTCTCTGTGTCTCAGAGTCTCTGCGTCTCAGAGTCGCTGCGTCTCTGAGTCTCTGCGTCCCTGCGTCTCTGAGTCTCTGCGTCTCAGATTCTCTGCGTCTCAGAGTCTATGCGTCTCAGAGTCTCTGCGTCTCAGTTCTCTGCGTCTCAGTGTCTCCTCGTCTCTGCGTCTCAGAGTCTCTGCGTCTCAGTGTCTCTGCGACTCAGTGTCTCTGCATCTCAGAGTCTCTGCGTCTCAGTGTCTCTGCGTCTCAGAGTCTCTGCGTCTCAGTGTCTCTGCGTCTCACTGTCTCAGCGTCTCAGAGTCTCTGCGTCTCAGATTCTCTGCGTCTCAGAGTCTCTGCGTCTCAGAGTCTCTGCGTTTCCGAGTCTCTGCGTCTCAGAGTCTCAGAGTCTCTGCGTCTCAGTGGTCTCGGCGTCTCAGTGTCTCGGCGTCTCAGTGTCTCTGCGTCTCAGAGTCTCTGCGCCTCTGAGTCACTCCGTCTCAGAGTTTCAGAGTCTCTCTGTCTCTGCGTCTCAGATTCTCTGCGTCTCAGAGTCTCTGCGTCTCAGAGTCTCTGCGTCTCAGTTCCCTCTGCGTCCCAGTGTCTCTTCGTCTCTGCGCCTCAGTGTCTCTGCGTCTCAGAGTCTCTGCATCTCAGTGTCTCTGTGTCTCAGATTCTCAGAGTCTCAGTGTCTCTGCGTCTCAGAGTCTCTGCATCTCAGTTCCTCTGCGTCTCAGTGTCTCTGCGTCTCAGAGTCTCTGCATCTCAGTGTCTCTGCGTCTCAGATTCTCAGAGTCTCAGTGTCTCTGTGTCTCAGAGTCTCAGCGTCTCAGAGTGTCTGCGTCTCTGCGTCCCAGAATTTCTGCGTCTCAGAGTCTCTGCGTCTCAGAGTCTCTGCGTCTCTGCGTCTCAGCGTCTCTGCGTCTCTGCAACTCAGAGTGTCTGCGTCTCAGAGTCTCTGCGTCTCTGTGTCTCAGAGTCTCTGCGTCTCAGAGTCTCTGCGTCTCAGAGTCGCTGCGTCTCAGAGTCTCTGCGTCCCTGCGTCTCAGAGTCTCTGCGTCTCAGATTCTCTGCGTCTCAGAGGTCTATGCGTCTCAGAGTCTCTGCGTCTCAGTTCCTCTGCGTCTCAGTGTCTCCTCGTCTCTGCGTCTCAGAGTCTCTGCGTCTCAGAGTCTCTGCGTCTCAGTGTCTCTGCGACTCAGTGTCTCTGCATCTCAGAGTCTCTGCGTCTCACTGTCTCTGCGTCTCAGTGTCTCTGCGTTTCCGAGTCTCTGCGTCTCAGAGTCTCTGCGTCTCACTGTCTCAGCGTCTCAGAGTCTCTGCGTCTCAGATTCTCTGCGTCTCAGAGTCTCTGCGTCTCAGAGTCTCTGCGTTTCCGAGTCTCTGCGTCTCAGAGTCTCTGCGTCTCAGAGTCTCTGCGTTTCCGAGTCTCTGCGTCTCCGAGTCTCTGCGTTTCCGAGTCTCTGCGTCTCAGAGTCTCAGAGTCTCTGCGTCTCAGTGTCTCGGCGTCTCAGTGTCTCGGCGTCTCAGTGTCTCTGCGTCTCAGTGTCTCTGCGTCTCAGAGTCTCTGCGCCTCTGAGTCACTCCGTCTCAGAGTTTTCAGAGTCTCTCCGTCTCTGCGTCTCAGATTGTCTGCGTCTCAGAGTCTCTGCGTCTCAGAGTCTCTGCGTCTCAGTTCCCTCTGCGTCTCAGTGTCTCTTCGTCTCTGCGCCTCAGTGTCTCTGCGTCTCAGAGTCTCTGCATCTCAGTGTCTCTTCGTCTCAGATTCTCAGAGTCTCAGTGTCTCTGCGTCTCAGAGTCTCCTGCGTCTCTGCGTCTCAGAGTCTCTGCGTCTCAGAGTCTCTGCATCTCTGAGTCTCTGCGTCTCAGATTCTCAGCGACTCAGAGTGTCTGTGTCTCTGCGTCTCAGAGTCTCTGCGTCTCAGAGACTCTGCGTCTCATAGTCTCTGCGTCTCAGAGTCTCTGCGTCTCAGCGTCTCTGCGTCTCAGAGTCTCTGCATCTCAGAGTCTCTGTGTCTCAGAGTCTCTGCGTCTCTGCGTCTCTGAGTCTCAGAGTCTCTGTGTCTCTGCATCTCAGAGTCTCTACGTCTCAGAGTCTCAGCGTCTCAGAGTCTCTGCGTCTCTGCGTCTCAGAGTCTCTGCGTCTCAGAGTCGCTGCGTATCAGAGTCTCTGCGTCTCAGTGCCTCTGCATCTCAGAGCCTCTACGTCGTGCGTCTCAGAGTCTCTGCGTCTCAGAGTGTCAGCGTCTCTGCATCTCAGAGTCTCTGTGCCTCAGATTCTCTGCATCTCAGAGTCTCTGCGTCTCAGTGTCTCTGCGTCTCACTGGTCTCGGCGTCTCAGTATCTCAGCGTCTCAGAGTCTCTGCGTCCCAGAGTCCTCTGCGTCTCAGAGTCTCAGCGTCTCAGAGTCGCTGCGTCTCTGCGTCTCAGAGTCTCTGGCGTCTCAGAGTCTCTGCGTCTCAGAGTCGCTGCGTCTCAGAGTCGCTGCGTCTCTGCGTCTCAGAATCTCTGCGTCTCAGAGTCTCTGCGTCTCTGCATCTCAGAGTCTCTCCCGTCTCAGAGTCTCAGCGTCTCAGAGTCTCTGCGCCTCTGCGTCTCTGCGTCTCAGAGTCTCTACGTCTCAGAGTCGCTGCGTCTCTGCGTCTCTGCGTCTCTGCGTCTCAGAGTCTCAGCGTCTCTGCGTCTCAGAGCCTCTGCGTCTCAGAGTCTCTGCGTCTCTGCATCTCAGTGTCTCTGCGTCTCAGAGTCTCTGCGTCTCAGAGTCTCTGCGTCTCAGAGCCTCTACGTCTCTGCGTCTCAGAGTCTCAGTGTCTCTGCATCTCAGAGTATCTGCGTCTCAGTGTCTCTGCGTCTCACTGTCTCGGCGTCTCAGTATCTCAGCGTCTCAGTGTCTCTGCGTCTCAGAGTCTCTGCGTCTCAGTGCCTCTGCGTCTCAGAGTCTCTGCGTGTCTGTGTCTCTGCGTCTCAGTGTGTCGGCGTCTCAGTGTCTCAAAGTCTCAGTGTCTCTGCGTCTCAGAGTCTCTGCGCCTCTGAGTCACTGCGTCTCAGAGTTTCAGAGTCTCTCTGTCTCTGCGTCTCAGATTCTCTGCGTCTCAGAGTCTCTGCGTCTCAGAATCTCTGCGTCTCAGTGCCTCTGCGTCTCAGTGTCTCCTCGTCTCTGCGTCTCAGTGTCTCGGCGTCTCAGTGTCTCTGCGTCTCAGTGTCTCGGCATCTCAAATCTCTGTGTCTCAGAGTCTCTGCATCTCAGAGTCTCTGCGTCTCAGAGTCTCTGTGTCTCTGCGTCTCAGAGTCTCTGCATCTCAGAGTCTCAGCGTCACAGAGTCTCTGCGTCTCTGCGTCTCAGATTCTCTGCGTCTCAGAGTCTATGCGTCTCAGAGTCTCTGCGTCTCAGTTCCTCTGCGTCTCAGTGTCTCCTCGTCTCTGCGTCTCAGAGTCTCTGCGCCTCTGCGTCTCAGAGTCTCTGCGTCTCAGAGTCTCTGCATCTCACAGTCTCTGCGTCTCACAGTCTCTGTGTCTCAGAGTCTCAGCGTCTCAGAGTCTCAGAGTCTCTGTGTCTCTGCGTCTCAGAGTCTCTGCATCTCAGAGTCTCAGCGTCACAGAGTCTCTGCGTCTCTGCGTCTCAGATTCTCTGCGTCTCAGAGTCTATGCGTCTCACAGTCTCTGCGTCTCAGTTCCTCTGCGTCTCAGTGTCTCCTCGTCTCTGCGTCTCAGAGTCTCTGCGCCTCTGCGTCTCAGAGTCTCTGTGTCTCAGAGTCTCTGCATCTCACAGTCTCTGCGTCTCACAGTCTCTGCGTCTGAGTCTCTGCGTCTCTGCGTCTCAGAGTCGCTGCGTCTCTGCGTCTCAGAGACTCTGCGTCTCAGAGTCTCTGCGTCTCTGCGTCTCAGAGTCTCTGCGTCTCAGAGTCTCAGCGTCTGAGTCTCTGCGTCTCTGCGTCTCAGAGTCTCTGCGTCTCTGCGTCTCAGAGTCTCTGCGTCTCAGAGTCTCTGCGTCTCAGAGCCTCTGCGTCTCTGCGTCTCAGAGTCTCTGAGTCTCAGTGTCTCTGCATCTCAGAGTCTCTGCGTCTCAGTGTCGCTGCGTCTCACTGTCTCGGCGTCTCAGTATCTCAGCGTCTCAGTGTCTCTGCGTCTCAGAGTCTCTGCGTCTCAGTGTCTCTGCGTCTCAGAGTCTCTGCGTGTCTGTGTCTCTGCGTCTCAGTCTGTCGGCGTCTCAGTGTCTCGAAGTCTCAGTCTCTCTGCGTCTCAGAGTCTCTGCGCCTCTGAGTCACTGCGTCTCAGTGTTTCAGAGTCTCTCTGTCTCTGCGTCTCAGATTCTCTGCGTCTCAGAGTCTCTGCGTCTCAGAGTCTCTGCGTCTCAGAATCTCTGCGTCTCAGTGCCTCTGCGTCTCAGTGTCTCCTCGTCTCTGCGTCTCAGTGTCTCGGCGTCTCAGTGTCTCTGCGTCTCAGTGTCTCGGCATCTCAAATCTCTGCGTCTCAGAGTCTCTGCATCTCAGAGTCTCTGCGTCTCAGAGTCTCAGAGTCTCTGTGTCTCTGCGTCTCAGAGTCTCTGCATCTCAGAGTCTCAGCGTCTCAGAGTCTCTGCGTCTCTGCGTCTCAGATTCTCTGCGTCTCAGAGTCAATGCGTCTCAGAGTCTCTGCGTCTCAGTTCCTCTGCGTCTCAGTGTCTCCTCGTCTCTGCGTCTCAGAGTCTCTGCGCCTCTGCGTCTCAGAGTCTCTGCGTCTCAGAGTCTCTGCATCTCACAGTCTCTGCGTCTCACAGTCCCTGCGTCTCAGAGTCTCAGCGTCTCAGAGTCGCTGCGTCTCTGCGTCTCAGAGACTCTGTCTCAGAGTCTCTGCGCCTCTGCGTCTCTGCGTCTCAGAGTCTCTGCGTCTCAGAGTCTCAGCGTCTGAGTCTCTGCGTCTCTGCGCCTCAGAGTCTCTGCGTCTCAGAGTCTCTGCGTCTCAGAGTCTCTGCATCTCACAGTCTCTGCGTCTCACAGTCTCTGCGTCTCAGAGTCGCTGCGTCTCAGAGTCTCTGCGTCTCAGAATCTTTGCGTCTCAGTGCCTCTGCGTCTCAGTGTCTCCTCGTCTCTGCGTCTCAGTGTCTCTGCGTCTCAGTGTCTCGGCGTCTCAAACCTCTGCGTCTCAGAGTCTCTGCGTCTCAGAGTCTCTGCGTCTCAGAGTCTCTGCATCTCAGAGTCTCTGCGTCTCAGAGTCTCTGCTTCTCTGCGTCTCAGAGTCTCTGCATCTCAGTGTCTCGGCGTCTCAGTGTCTCGGCGTCTCAGTGTCTCTGCGTCTCAGTGTCTCTGCGTCTCAGAGTCTCTGCGCCTCTGAGTCACTCCGTCTCAGAGTTTCAGAGTCTCTCTGTCTCTGCGTCTCAGATTCTCTGCGTCTCAGAGTCTCTGCGTCTCAGAGTCTCTGCGTCTCAGTTCCTCTGCGTGTCAGTGTCTCTGTGTCTCAGAGTCTCTGCATCTCAGTGTCTCTGCGTCTCAGATTCTCAGAGTCTCAGTGTCTCTGCGTCTCAGAGTCTCTGCGTCTCAGAGTCTCTGCGTCTCGGCGTCTCTGCGTCTCAGGGTATCTGTGTCTCTGCGTCTCAGCGTCTCTGCGTCTCTGCAACTCAGAGTGTCTGCGTCTCAGAGTCTCTGCGTCTCAGAGTCTCTGCGTCTCTGTGTCTCAGAGTCTCTGCGTCTCAGAGTCTCTGCGTCTCAGAGTCGCTGCGTCTCAGAGTCTCTGCGTCCCTGCATCTCAGAGTCTCTGCGTCTCAGATTCTCTGCGTCTCAGAGTCTCTGCGTCTCAGAGTCTCTGCGTCTCAGAGTCTCTGCGTCTCAGAGTCTCTGCGTCTCACTGTCTCTGCGTCTCAGTTTCTCTGCGTCTCAGTGTCTCCTCGTCTCTGCGTCTCAGAGTCTCTGCGTCTCAGAGTCTCTGCGTCTCACTGTCTCTGCGTCTGTGTCTCAGTGCATCTGCGTCTCAGTGTCTCTGCGTCTCACTGTCTCAGCGTCTCAGAGTCTCTGCGTCTCAGAGTCTCTGCGTCTCAGATTCTCTGCGTCTCAGATTCTCTGCGTCTCAGAGTCTCTGCGTCTCAGAGTCTCTGCGTTTCCGAGTCTCTGCGTCTCAGAGTCTCTGCGTCTCAGAGTCTCTGCGTCTCAGAGTCTCTGCGTTTCCGAGTCTCTGCGTCTCAGAGTCTCAGAGTCTCTGCGTCTCAGTGTCTCGGCGTCTCAGTGTCTCGGCGTCTCAGTGTCTCTGCGTCTCAGTGTCTCTGCGTCTCAGAGTCTCTGCGCCTCTGAGTCACTCCGTCTCAGAGTTTCAGAGTCTCTCTGTCTCTGCGTCTCAGATTCTCTGCGTCGCAGAGTCTCTGCGTCTCAGAGTCTCTGCGTCTCAGTTCCTCTGCGTCTCAGTGTCTCTTCGTCTCTGCGCCTCAGTGTCTCTGCGTCTCAGAGTCTCTGCATCTCAGTGTCTCTGCGTCTCAGATTCTCAGAGTCTCGGTGTCTCTGCGTCTCAGAGTCTCTGTGTCTCAGAGTCTCAGTGTCTCTGCGTCTCAGAGTCTCTGCGTCTCAGAGTCTCTGTGTCTCAGAGTCTCAGCGTCTCAGAGTGTCTGCGTCTCTGCGTCCCAGAGTTTCTGCGTCTCAGAGTCTCTGCGTCTCAGAGTCTCTGCGTCTCTGCGTCTCAGGGTATCTGTGTCTCTGCGTCTCAGCGTCTCTGCGTCTCTGCAACTCAGAGTGTCTGCGTCTCAGAGTCTCTGCGTCTCAGAGTCTCTGCGTCTCTGTGTCTCAGAGTCTCTGCGTCTCAGAGTCTCTGCGTCTCAGAGTCGCTGCGTCTCAGAGTCTCTGCGTCCCTGCGTCTCAGAGTCTCTGCGTCTCAGATTCTCTGCGTCTCAGAGTCTATGCGTCTCAGAGTCTCTGCGTCTCAGTTCCTTTGCGTCTCAGTGTCTCCTTGTCTCTGCGTCTCAGAGTCTCTGCGTCTCAGTGTCTCTGCGACTCAGTGTCTCTGCATCTCAGAGTCTCTGCGTCTCACTGTCTCTGCGACTCAGTGTCTCTGCATCTCAGAGTCTCTGCGTCTCACTGTCTCTGCGTCTCAGTGTCTATGCGTCTCAGAGTCTCTGCGTCTTAGTTCCTCTGCGTCTCAGTGTCTCCTCGCCTCTGCGTCTCAGAGTCTCTGCGTCTCAGAGTCTCTGCGTCTCACTGTCTCTGCGTCTCAGAGTCTCTGCGTCTCAGATTCTCTGCGTCTCAGAGTCTCTGCGTTTCCGAGTCTCTGCGTCTCACTGTCTCTGCGTCTCAGAGTCTATGCGTCTCAGAGTCTCTGCGTCTCAGTTCCTCTGCGTCTCAGTGTCTCCTCGCCTCTGCGTCTCAGTGTCTCTGCATCTCAGAGTCTCTGCGTCTCACTGTCTCTGCGTCTCAGAGTCTCTGCGTCTCAGATTCTCTGCGTCTCAGAGTCTCTGCGTCTCAGTTCCTCTGCGTCTCAGTGTCTCCTCGTCACTGCGTCTCAGTTCCGCTGCGTCTCAGTGTCTCCTCGTCTCTGCGTCTCAGAGTCTCTGCGTCTCAGAGTCTCTGCGTCTCAGTGTCTCTGCGACTCAGTGTCTCTGCATCTCAGAGTCTCTGCGTCTCACTGTCTCTGCGTCTCAGTGTCTCAGTGCATCTGCGTCTCAGTGTCTCTGCGTCTCACTGTCTCAGCATCTCAGAGTCTCTGCGTCTCAGATTCTCTGCGTCTCAGAGTCTCTGCGTCTCAGAGTCTCTGCGTTTCCGAGTCTCTGCGTCTCAGAGTCTCTGCGTCTCAGAGTCTCTGCGTTTCCGAGTCTCTGCGTCTCAGAGTCTCTGCGTTTCCGAGTCTCTGCGTCTCAGAGTCTCAGAGTCTATGCGTCTCAGTGTCTCGGCGTCTCAGTGTCTCGGCGTCTCAGTGTCTCTGCGTCTCAGTGTCTCTGCGTCTCAGAGTCTCTGCGCCTCTGAGTCACTCCGTCTCAGAGTTTCAGAGTCTATCTGTCTCTGCGTCTCAGATTCTCTGCGTCTCAGAGTCTCTGCGTCTCAGAGTCTCTGCGTCTCAGTTCCTCTGCGTCTCAGTGTCTCTTCGTCTCTGCGCCTCAGTGTCTCTGCGTCTCAGAGTCTCTGCATATCAGTGTCTCTGCGTCTCAGATTCTCAGAGTATCAGTGTCTCTGCGTCTCAGAGTCTCTGCGTCTCAGAGTCTCTGCGTCTCTGCGTCTCAGAGTCTCTGCGTCTCAGAGTCTCTGCGTCTCAGAGTCTCTGCGTCTCTGAGTCTCTGCGTCTCAGAGTCTCAGCGTCTCAGAGTGTCTGCGTCTCTGCGTCCCAGAGTTTCTGCGTCTCAGAGTCTATGCGTCTCAGAGTCTCTGCGTCTCAGTTCCTCTGCGTCTCAGTGTCTCCTCGTCTCTGTGTCTCAGAGTCTCTGCGCCTCTGCGTCTCAGAGTCTCTGCGTCTCAGAGTCTCTGCATCTCACAGTCTCTGCGTCTCACAGTCCCTGCGTCTCAGAGTCTCAGCGTCTCAGAGTCGCTGCGTCTCTGCGTCTCAGAGACTCTGTCTCAGAGTCTCTGCGCCTCTGCGTCTCTGCGTCTCAGAGTCTCTGCGTCTCAGAGTCTCAGCGTCTGAGTCTCTGCGTCTCAGAGTCTCTGCATCTCACAGTCTCTGCGTCTCACAGTCTCTGCGTCTCAGAGTCGCTGCGTCTCAGAGTCTCTGCGTCTCAGAATCTTTGCGTCTCAGTGCCTCTGCGTCTCAGTGTCTCCTCGTCTCTGCGTCTCAGTGTCTCTGCGTCTCAGTGTCTCGGCGTCTCAAACCTCTGCGTCTCAGAGTCTCTGCGTCTCAGAGTCTCTGCGTCTCAGAGTCTCTGCATCTCAGAGTCTCTGCGTCTCAGAGTCTCTGCTTCTCTGCGTCTCAGAGTCTCTGCATCTCAGTGTCTCGGCGTCTCAGTGTCTCGGCGTCTCAGTGTCTCTGCGTCTCAGTGTCTCTGCGTCTCAGAGTCTCTGCGCCTCTGAGTCACTCCGTCTCAGAGTTTCAGAGTCTCTCTGTCTCTGCGTCTCAGATTCTCTGCGTCTCAGAGTCTCTGCGTCTCAGAGTCTCTGCGTCTCAGTTCCTCTGCGTGTCAGTGTCTCTGTGTCTCAGAGTCTCTGCATCTCAGTGTCTCTGCGTCTCAGATTCTCAGAGTCTCAGTGTCTCTGCGTCTCAGAGTCTCTGCGTCTCAGAGTCTCTGCGTCTCGGCGTCTCTGCGTCTCAGGGTATCTGTGTCTCTGCGTCTCAGCGTCTCTGCGTCTCTGCAACTCAGAGTGTCTGCGTCTCAGAGTCTCTGCGTCTCAGAGTCTCTGCGTCTCTGTGTCTCAGAGTCTCTGCGTCTCAGAGTCTCTGCGTCTCAGAGTCGCTGCGTCTCAGAGTCTCTGCGTCCCTGCATCTCAGAGTCTCTGCGTCTCAGATTCTCTGCGTCTCAGAGTCTCTGCGTCTCAGAGTCTCTGCGTCTCAGAGTCTCTGCGTCTCAGTGTCTCTGCGACTCAGTGTCTCTGCATCTCAGAGTCTCTGCGTCTCACTGTCTCTGCGTCTCAGTTCCTCTGCGTCTCAGTGTCTCCTCGTCTCTGCGTCTCAGAGTCTCTGCGTCTCAGAGTCTCTGCGTCTCACTGTCTCTGCGTCTGTGTCTCAGTGCATCTGCGTCTCAGTGTCTCTGCGTCTCACTGTCTCAGCGTCTCAGAGTCTCTGCGTCTCAGAGTCTCTGCGTCTCAGATTCTCTGCGTCTCAGAGTCTCTGCGTCTCAGAGTCTCTGCGTTTCCGAGTCTCTGCGTCTCAGAGTCTCTGCGTCTCAGAGTCTCTGCGTCTCAGAGTCTCTGCGTTTCCGAGTCTCTGCGTCTCAGAGTCTCTGCGTCTCAGTGTCTCGGCGTCTCAGTGTCTCGGCGTCTCAGTGTCTCTGCGTCTCAGTGTCTCTGCGTCTCAGAGTCTCTGCGCCTCTGAGTCACTCCGTCTCAGAGTTTCAGAGTCTCTGCGTCTCTGCGTCTCAGAGTCTCTGCGTCTCAGAGTCTCTGCGTCTCAGAGTCTCTGCGTCTCTGAGTCTCTGCGTCTCAGAGTCTCAGCGTCTCAGAGTGTCTGCGTCTCTGCGTCCCAGAGTTTCTGCGTCTCAGAGTCTATGCGTCTCAGAGTCTCTGCGTCTCAGTTCCTCTGCGTCTCAGTGTCTCCTCGTCTCTGTGTCTCAGAGTCTCTGCGCCTCTGCGTCTCAGAGTCTCTGCGTCTCAGAGTCTCTGCATCTCACAGTCTCTGCGTCTCACAGTCCCTGCGTCTCAGAGTCTCAGCGTCTCAGAGTCGCTGCGTCTCTGCGTCTCAGAGACTCTGTCTCAGAGTCTCTGCGCCTCTGCGTCTCTGCGTCTCAGAGTCTCTGCGTCTCAGAGTCTCAGCGTCTGAGTCTCTGCGTCTCTGCGCCTCAGAGTCTCTGCGTCTCAGAGTCTCTGCGTCTCAGAGTCTCTGCATCTCACAGTCTCTGCGTCTCACAGTCTCTGCGTCTCAGAGTCGCTGCGTCTCAGAGTCTCTGCGTCTCAGAATCTTTGCGTCTCAGTGCCTCTGCGTCTCAGTGTCTCCTCGTCTCTGCGTCTCAGTGTCTCTGCGTCTCAGTGTCTCGGCGTCTCAAACCTCTGCGTCTCAGAGTCTCTGCGTCTCAGAGTCTCTGCGTCTCAGAGTCTCTGCATCTCAGAGTCTCTGCGTCTCAGAGTCTCTGCTTCTCTGCGTCTCAGAGTCTCTGCATCTCAGTGTCTCGGCGTCTCAGTGTCTCGGCGTCTCAGTGTCTCTGCGTCTCAGTGTCTCTGCGTCTCAGAGTCTCTGCGCCTCTGAGTCACTCCGTCTCAGAGTTTCAGAGTCTCTCTGTCTCTGCGTCTCAGATTCTCTGCGTCTCAGAGTCTCTGCGTCTCAGAGTCTCTGCGTCTCAGTTCCTCTGCGTGTCAGTGTCTCTGTGTCTCAGAGTCTCTGCATCTCAGTGTCTCTGCGTCTCAGATTCTCAGAGTCTCAGTGTCTCTGCGTCTCAGAGTCTCTGCGTCTCAGAGTCTCTGCGTCTCGGCGTCTCTGCGTCTCAGGGTATCTGTGTCTCTGCGTCTCAGCGTCTCTGCGTCTCTGCAACTCAGAGTGTCTGCGTCTCAGAGTCTCTGCGTCTCAGAGTCTCTGCGTCTCTGTGTCTCAGAGTCTCTGCGTCTCAGAGTCTCTGCGTCTCAGAGTCGCTGCGTCTCAGAGTCTCTGCGTCCCTGCATCTCAGAGTCTCTGCGTCTCAGATTCTCTGCGTCTCAGAGTCTCTGCGTCTCAGAGTCTCTGCGTCTCAGAGTCTCTGCGTCTCAGTGTCTCTGCGACTCAGTGTCTCTGCATCTCAGAGTCTCTGCGTCTCACTGTCTCTGCGTCTCAGTTCCTCTGCGTCTCAGTGTCTCCTCGTCTCTGCGTCTCAGAGTCTCTGCGTCTCAGAGTCTCTGCGTCTCACTGTCTCTGCGTCTGTGTCTCAGTGCATCTGCGTCTCAGTGTCTCTGCGTCTCACTGTCTCAGCGTCTCAGAGTCTCTGCGTCTCAGAGTCTCTGCGTCTCAGATTCTCTGCGTCTCAGAGTCTCTGCGTCTCAGAGTCTCTGCGTTTCCGAGTCTCTGCGTCTCAGAGTCTCTGCGTCTCAGAGTCTCTGCGTCTCAGAGTCTCTGCGTTTCCGAGTCTCTGCGTCTCAGAGTCTCTGCGTCTCAGTGTCTCGGCGTCTCAGTGTCTCGGCGTCTCAGTGTCTCTGCGTCTCAGTGTCTCTGCGTCTCAGAGTCTCTGCGCCTCTGAGTCACTCCGTCTCAGAGTTTCAGAGTCTCTCTGTCTCTGCGTCTCAGATTCTCTGCGTCGCAGAGTCTCTGCGTCTCAGAGTCTCTGCGTCTCAGTTCCTCTGCGTCTCAGTGTCTCTTCGTCTCTGCGCCTCAGTGTCTCTGCGTCTCAGAGTCTCTGCATCTCAGTGTCTCTGCGTCTCAGATTCTCAGAGTCTCGGTGTCTCTGCGTCTCAGAGTCTCTGTGTCTCAGAGTCTCAGTGTCTCTGCGTCTCAGAGTCTCTGCGTCTCAGAGTCTCTGTGTCTCAGAGTCTCAGCGTCTCAGAGTGTCTGCGTCTCTGCGTCCCAGAGTTTCTGCGTCTCAGAGTCTCTGCGTCTCAGAGTCTCTGCGTCTCTGCGTCTCAGGGTATCTGTGTCTCTGCGTCTCAGCGTCTCTGCGTCTCTGCAACTCAGAGTGTCTGCGTCTCAGAGTCTCTGCGTCTCAGAGTCTCTGCGTCTCTGTGTCTCAGAGTCTCTGCGTCTCAGAGTCTCTGCGTCTCAGAGTCGCTGCGTCTCAGAGTCTCTGCGTCCCTGCGTCTCAGAGTCTCTGCGTCTCAGATTCTCTGCGTCTCAGAGTCTATGCGTCTCAGAGTCTCTGCGTCTCAGTTCCTTTGCGTCTCAGTGTCTCCTTGTCTCTGCGTCTCAGAGTCTCTGCGTCTCAGTGTCTCTGCGACTCAGTGTCTCTGCATCTCAGAGTCTCTGCGTCTCACTGTCTCTGCGACTCAGTGTCTCTGCATCTCAGAGTCTCTGCGTCTCACTGTCTCTGCGTCTCAGTGTCTATGCGTCTCAGAGTCTCTGCGTCTCAGTTCCTCTGCGTCTCAGTGTCTCCTCGCCTCTGCGTCTCAGAGTCTCTGCGTTTCCGAGTCTCTGCGTCTCACTGTCTCTGCGTCTCAGAGTCTATGCGTCTCAGAGTCTCTGCGTCTCAGTTCCTCTGCGTCTCAGTGTCTCCTCGCCTCTGCGTCTCAGTGTCTCTGCATCTCAGAGTCTCTGCGTCTCACTGTCTCTGCGTCTCAGAGTCTCTGCGTCTCAGATTCTCTGCGTCTCAGAGTCTCTGCGTCTCAGTTCCTCTGCGTCTCAGTGTCTCCTCGTCTCTGCGTCTCAGTTCCGCTGCGTCTCAGTGTCTCCTCGTCTCTGCGTCTCAGAGTCTCTGCGTCTCAGAGTCTCTGCGTCTCAGTGTCTCTGCGACTCAGTGTCTCTGCATCTCAGAGTCTCTGCGTCTCACTGTCTCTGCGTCTCAGTGTCTCAGTGCATCTGCGTCTCAGTGTCTCTGCGTCTCACTGTCTCAGCATCTCAGAGTCTCTGCGTCTCAGATTCTCTGCGTCTCAGAGTCTCTGCGTCTCAGAGTCTCTGCGTTTCCGAGTCTCTGCGTCTCAGAGTCTCTGCGTCTCAGAGTCTCTGCGTTTCCGAGTCTCTGCGTCTCAGAGTCTCTGCGTTTCCGAGTCTCTGCGTCTCAGAGTCTCAGAGTCTATGCGTCTCAGTGTCTCGGCGTCTCAGTGTCTCGGCGTCTCAGTGTCTCTGCGTCTCAGTGTCTCTGCGTCTCAGAGTCTCTGCGCCTCTGAGTCACTCCGTCTCAGAGTTTCAGAGTCTATCTGTCTCTGCGTCTCAGATTCTCTGCGTCTCAGAGTCTCTGCGTCTCAGAGTCTCTGCGTCTCAGTTCCTCTGCGTCTCAGTGTCTCTTCGTCTCTGCGCCTCAGTGTCTCTGCGTCTCAGAGTCTCTGCATATCAGTGTCTCTGCGTCTCAGATTCTCAGAGTATCAGTGTCTCTGCGTCTCAGAGTCTCTGCGTCTCAGAGTCTCTGCGTCTCTGCGTCTCAGAGTCTCTGCGTCTCAGAGTCTCTGCGTCTCAGAGTCTCTGCGTCTCTGAGTCTCTGCGTCTCAGAGTCTCAGCGTCTCAGAGTGTCTGCGTCTCTGCGTCCCAGAGTTTCTGCGTCTCAGAGTCTCTGCGTCTCAGAGTCTCTGCGTCTCTGCGTCTCAGGGTATCTGTGTCTCTGCGTCTCAGCGTCTCTGCATCTCTGCAACTCAGAGTGTCTGCGTCTCAGAGTCTCTGCGTCTCCGAGTGTCTGCGTCTCTGTGTCTCAGAGTCTCTGCGTCTCAGAGTCGCTGCGTCTCTGAGTCTCTGCGTCCCTGCGTCTCAGAGTCTCTGCGTCTCAGATTCTCTGCGTCTCAGAGTCTATGCGTCTCAGAGTCTCTGCGTCTCAGTTCCTCTGCGTCTCAGTGTCTCCTCGTCTCAGAGTCTCTGCGTCTCAGTGGCTCTGCGACTCAGTGTCTCTGCATCTCAGAGTCTCTGCGTCTCACTGTCTCTGCGTCTCAGAGTCTATGCGTCTCAGAGTCTCTGCATCTCTGTTCCTCTGCGTCTCAGTGTCTCCTCGTCTCTGCGTCTCAGAGTCTCTGCGTCTCAGAGTCTCTGCGTCTCAGTGTCTCTGCGACTCAGTGTCTCTGCATCTCAGTGTCTCTGCGTCTCACTGTCTCTGCGTCTCAGTGTCTCTGCGTTTCCGAGTCTCTGCGTCTCAGTGTCTCTGCGTCTCACTGTCTCAGCGTCTCAGAGTCTCTGCGTCTCAGATTCTCTGCGTCTCCGAGTCTCTGCGTCTCAGAGTCTCTGCGTTTCCGAATCTCTGCGTCTCCGAGTCTCTGCGTTTCCGAGTCTCTGCGTCTCAGAGTCTCAGAGTCTCTGCGTCTCAGTGTCTCGGCGTCTCAGTGTCTCGGCGTCTCAGTGTCTCTGCGTCTCAGTGTCTCTGCGTCTCAGAGTCTCTGCGCCTCTGAGTCACTCCGTCTCAGAGTTTCAGAGTCTCTCCGTCTCTGCGTCTCAGATTGTCTGCGTCTCAGAGTCTCTGCGTCTCAGAGTCTCTGCGTCTCAGTTCCTCTGCGTCTCAGTGTCTCTTCGTCTCTGCGCCTCAGTGTCTCTGCGTCTCAGAGTCTCTGCATCTCAGTGTCTCTGCGTCTCAGATTCTCAGAGTCTCAGTGTCTCTGCGTCTCAGAGTCTCTGCGTCTCTGCGTCTCAGAGTCTCTGTGTCACGGAGTCTCTGCGTCTCAGAGTCTCTGCGTCTCAGAGTCTCTGCGTCTCTGCGTCTCAGAGTCTCTGTGTCACGGAGTCTCTGCGTCTCAGAGTCTCTGCGTCTCAGAGTCTCTGTGTCTCAGAGTCTCAGCGTCTCAGAGTGTCTGCGTCTCTGCGTCCCAGAGTTTCTGCGTCTCAGAGTCTCTGGGTCTCAGAGTCTCTGCGTCTCTGCGTCTCAGGGTATCTGTGTCTCTGCGTCTCAGCGTCTCTGCGTCTCTGCAACTCAGAGTGTCTGCGTCTCAGAGTCTCTGCGTCTCAGAGTGTCTGCGTCTCTGTGCCTCAGAGTCTCTGCGTCTCAGAGTCTCTGCGTCTCAGAGTCGCTGCTTCTCAGAGTCTCTGCGTCCCTGCGTCTCAGAGTCTCTGCGTCTCAGATTCTCTGCGTCTCAGAGTCTATGCGTCGCAGAGTCTCTGCGTCTCAGAGTCTCTGCGTCTCAGTGTCTCTGCGACTCAGTGTCTCTGCATCTCAGAGTCTCTGCGTCTCACTGTCTCTGCGTCTCAGTGTCTCAGTGCATCTGCGTCTCAGTGTCTCACTGTCTCACTGTCTCAGCATCTCAGAGTCTCTGCGTCTCAGATTCTCTGCGTCTCAGAGTCTCTGCGTCTCAGAGTCTCTGCGTTTCCGAGTCTCTGTGTCTCATAGTCTCTGCGTCTCAGAGTCTCTGCGTTTCCGAGTCTCTGCGTCTCAGAGTCTCTGCGTTTCCGAGTCTCTGCGTCTCGGAGTCTCTGCGTCTCAGAGTCTCTGCGTCTCAGTGTCTCTGCGTCTCACTGTCTCGGCGTCTCAGTATCTCAGCGTCTCAGTGTCTCTGCATCTCAGAGTCTCTGCGTCTCAGTGTCTCTGCGTCTCAGAGTCTCTGCGTGTCTGTGTCTCTGCGTCTCAGTCTGTCGGCGTCTCAGTGTCTCGAAGTCTCAGTGTCTCTGCGTCTCAGAGACTCTGCGCCTCTGAGTCTCTGCGTCTCAGAGTCTCTGCATCTCAGAGTCTCTGCGTCTCAGAGTCTCTGCTTCTCTGCGTCTCAGAGTCTCTGCGTCTCAGTGTCTCGGCGTCTCAGTGTCTCGGCGTCTCAGTGTCTCTGCGTCTCAGTGTCTCTGCGTCTCAGAGTCTCTGCGCCTCTGAGTCACTCCGTCTCAGAGTTTCAGAGTCTCTCTGTCTCTGCGTCTCAGATTCTCTGCGTCTCAGAGTCTCTGCGTCTCAGAGTCTCTGCGTCTCAGTTCCTCTGCGTCTCAGTGTCTCTGCGTCTCAGAGTCTCTGCATCTCAGTGTCTCTGCGTCTCAGATTCTCAGAGTCTCAGTGTCTCTGCGTCTCAGAGCCTCTGCGTCTCAGAGTCTCAGCGTCTCAGAGTGTCTGCGTCTCTGCGTCCCAGAGTTTCTGCGTCTCAGATTCTCTGCGTCTCAGAGTCTCTGCGCCTCGGCGTCTCTGCGTCTCAGGGTATCTGTGTCTCTGCGTCTCAGCGTCTCTGCGTCTCTGCAACTCAGAGTGTCTGCGTCTCAGAGTGTCTGCGTCTCAGAGTCTCTGCGTCTCTGTGTCTCAGAGTCACTGCGTCTCAGAGTCTCTGCGTCTCTGTGTCTCAGAGTCACTGCGTCTCAGAGTCTCTGCGTCTCAGAGTTGCTGCGTCTCAGAGTCTCTGCGTCCCTGCATCTCAGAGTCTCTGCGTCTCAGAGTCTATGCGTCTCAGAGTCTCTGCGTCTCAGAGTCTCTGCGCCTCGGCGTCTCTGCGTCTCAGGGTATCTGTGTCTCTGCGTCTCAGCGTCTCTGCGTCTCTGCAACTCAGAGTGTCTGCGTCTCAGAGTCTCTGCGTCTCAGAGTCTCTGCGTCTCTGTGTCTCAGAGTCACTGCGTCTCAGAGTCTCTGCGTCTCTGTGTCTCAGAGTCACTGCGTCTCAGAGTCTCTGCGTCTCAGAGTTGCTGCGTCTCAGAGTCTCTGCGTCCCTGCATCTCAGAGTCTCTGCGTCTCAGAGTCTATGCGTCTCAGAGTCTCTGCGTCTCAGAGTCTCTGCGTCTCAGAGTCTCTGCGTCTCAGTGTCTCTGCGACTCAGTGTCTCTGCATCTCAGAGTCTCTGCGTCTTACTGTCTCTGCGTCTCAGAGTCTATGCGTCTCAGAGTCTCTGCGTCTCAGTTCCTCTGCGTCTCAGTGTCTCCTCGTCTCTGCGTCTCAGAATCTCTGCGTCTCAGAGTCTCTGCGTCTCAGTGTCTCTGCGACTCAGTGTCTCTGCATCTCAGAATCTCTGCGTCTCACTGTCTCTGCGTCTCAGTGTCTCAGTGCATCTGCGTGTCAGTGTCTCTGCGTCTCACTGTCTCAGCGTCTCAGAGTCTCTGCGTCTCAGATTCTCTGCGTCTCAGAGTCTCTGCGTCTCAGAGTCTCTGCGTTTCCGAGTCTCTGCGTCTCAGAGTCTCTGCGTCTCAGAGTCTCTGCGTTTCCGAGTCTCTGCGTCTCAGAGACTCTGCGTTTCCGAGTCTCTGCGTCTCAGAGACTCAGAGTCTCTGCGTCTCAGAGTCTCTGCGTCTCAGAGTCTCTGCGTCTCAGTTCCTCTGCGTCTCAGAGTCTCTGCGTCTCAGTGTCTCAGAGTCTCTGAGTCTCAGTGTCTCTGCGTCTCAGAGTCTCTGCGTCTCAGTGTCTCTGCGTCTCAGTGTCTCAGAGTCTCTGAGTCTCAGTGTCTCTGCGTCTCAGAGTCTCTGCGTCTCAGAGTCTCTGCGTCTCAGAGTGTCTGCGTCTCAGAGTCTCTGAGTCTCAGTGTCTCTGCGTCTCAGAGTCTCTGCGTCTCAGTGTCTCTGCGTCTCAGTGTCTCGGCATCTCAGAGTCTCTGCGTCTCAGTGTCTCAGAGTCTCTGAGTCTCATATTCTCTGCGTCTCATAGTCTCTGCATCTCAGAGTCTCTGCGTCTCAGTGCCTCTGCGTCTCGGTGTCTCCTCGTCTCTGCGTCACAGTGTCTCTGCGTCTCAGTGTCTCGGCGTCTCAAATCTCTGCGTCTCAGAGACTCTGCGCCTCAGAGTCTCTGTGTCTCAGAGTCTCTGCGTCTCAGAGTCTCTGCGTCTCAGAGTCTCTGCGTCTCAGAGTCTCAGCGTCTCAGAGTGTCTGCGTCTCTGCGTCTCAGAGTGTCTGCGTCTCAGAGTCACTGCGTCTCAGAGTCTCAGAGTCTCTGCGTCTCAGAGTCTCAGCGTCTCTGCGTCTCATTGTCTCTGCGTCTCAGAGTCTCAGTGTCACTGCGTCTCAGAGTTTCAGAGTCTCTCTGTCTCTGCGTCTCATATTCTCTCCGTCTCAGAGTCTCTGCGTCTCAGAGTCTCTGCGTCTCAGTGTCGCTGCATCTCAGTGTCTCTGCGTTTCAGTGTCTCTGCGTCTCGGTGTCTCTGCGTCTCAGATTCTCTGCGTCTCAGAGTCTCTGCGTCTCAGATTCTCTGCGTCTCAGAGTCTCCGAGCCTCTGCGTCTCAGAGTCTCAGCGTCTCAGATTCTCTGCGTCTCAGAGTCTCTGCGTCTCAGATTCTCTGCGTCTCAGAGTCTCTGCGTCTCAGAGTCTCAGCGTCTCAGTGCCTCTGCGTCTCTGTGTCTCCTCGTCTCTGCGTCTCAGTGTCTCTGCGTCTCAGTGTCTCGGCGTCTCAAATCTCTGCGTCTCAGAGTCTCTGCGTCTCAGAGTCTCGGCGTCTCAAATCTCTGCGTCTCAGTGTCTCTGCGTCTCAGTGTCTCGGCGTCTCAAATCTCTGCGTCTCAGTGTCTCTGCATCTCAGAGTCTCTGCGTCTCAGTGTCTCTGCGTCTCAGAGTCTCTGCGCCTCTGAGTCACTCCGTCTCAGAGTTTCAGAGTCTCTCTGTCTCTGCGTCTCAGATTCTCTGCGTCTCAGAGTCTCTGCGTCTCAGAGTCTCTGCGTCTCAGTTCCTCTGCGTCTCAGTGTCTCTTCATCTCTGCGCCTCAGTGTCTCTGCGTCTCAGAGTCTCTGCATCTCAGTGTCTCTGCGTCTCAGATTCTCAGAGTCTCAGTGTCTCTGCGTCTCAGAGTCTCTGCGTCTCAGAGTCTCTGCGTCTCTGCGTCTCAGAGTCTCTGTGTCACGGAGTCTCTGCGTCTCAGAGTCTCTGCGTCTCAGAGTCTCTGTGTCTCAGAGTCTCAGCGTCTCAGAGTGTCTGCGTCTCTGCGTCCCAGAGTTTTTGCGTCTCAGAGTCTCTGGGTCTCAGAGTCTCTGCGTCTCTGCGTCTCAGGGTATCTGTGTCTCTGCGTCTCAGCGTCTCTGCGTCTCTGCAACTCAGAGTGTCTGCGTCTCAGAGTCTCTGCGTCTCAGAGTGTCTGCGTCTCTGTGTCTCAGAGTCTCTGCGTCTCAGAGTCTCTGCGTCTCAGAGTCGCTGCTTCTCAGAGTCTCTGCGTCTCAGAGTCTCTGCGTCTCAGATTCTCTGCGTCTCAGAGTCTATGCGTCGCAGAGTCTCTGCGTCTCAGTTCCTCTGCGTCTCAGTGTCTCCTAGTCTCTGCGTCTCAGAGTCTCTGCGTCTCAGTGTCTCTGCGACTCAGTGTCTCTGCATCTCAGAGTCTCTGCGTCTCACTGTCTCTGCGTCTCAGTGTCTCAGTGCATCTGCGTCTCAGTGTCTCACTGTCTCACTGTCTCAGCATCTCAGAGTCTCTGCGTCTCAGATTCTCTGCGTCTCAGAGTCTCTGCGTCTCAGAGTCTCTGCGTTTCCGAGTCTCTGCGTCTCATAGTCTCTGCATCTCAGAGTCTCTGCGTTTCCGAGTCTCTGCGTCTCAGAGTCTCTGCGTTTCCGAGTCTCTGCGTCTCAGAGTCTCTGCGTCTCAGAGTCTCTGCGTCTCAGTGTCTCTGCGTCTCACTGTCTCGGCGTCTCAGTATCTCAGCGTCTCAGTGTCTCTGCATCTCAGAGTCTCTGCGTCTCAGTGTCTCTGCGTCTCAGAGTCTCTGCGTGTCTGTGTCTCTGCGTCTCAGTCTGTCGGCGTCTCAGTGTCTCGAAGTCTCAGTGTCTCTGCGTCTCAGAGACTCTGCGCCTCTGAGTCTCTGCGTCTCAGAGTCTCTGCATCTCAGAGTCTCTGCGTCTCAGAGTCTCTGCTTCTCTGCGTCTCAGAGTCTCTGCGTCTCAGTGTCTCGGCGTCTCAGTGTCTCGGCGTCTCAGTGTCTCTGCGTCTCAGTGTCTCTGCGTCTCAGAGTCTCTGCGCCTCTGAGTCACTCCGTCTCAGAGTTTCAGAGCCTCTCTGTCTCTGCGTCTCAGATTCTCTGCGTCTCAGAGTCTCTGCGTCTCAGAGTCTCTGCGTCTCAGTTCCTCTGCGTCTCAGTGTCTCTGCGTCTCAGAGTCTCTGCATCTCAGTGTCTCTGCGTCTCAGATTCTCAGAGTCTCAGTGTCTCTGCGTCTCAGAGTCTCTGCGTCTCAGAGTCTCTGCGTCTCAGAGTCTCAGCGTCTCAGAGTGTCTGCGTCTCTTCGTCCCAGAGTTTCTGCGTCTCAGAGTCTCTGCGTCTCAGAGTCTCTGCGCCTCGGCGTCTCTGCGTCTCAGGGTATCTGTGTCTCTGCGTCTCAGCGTCTCTGCGTCTCTGCAACTCAGAGTGTCTGCGTCTCAGAGTCTCTGCGTCTCAGAGTCTCTGCGTCTCTGTGTCTCAGAGTCACTGCGTCTCAGAGTCTCTGCGTCTCTGTGTCTCAGAGTCACTGCGTCTCAGAGTCTCTGCGTCTCAGAGTTGCTGCGTCTCAGAGTCTCTGCGTCCCTGCATCTCAGAGTCTCTGCGTCTCAGAGTCTATGCGTCTCAGAGTCTCTGCGTCTCAGAGTCTCTGCGTCTCAGAGTCTCTGCGTCTCTGTGTCTCTGCGACTCAGTGTCTCTGCATCTCAGAGTCTCTGCGTCTTACTGTCTCTGCGTCTCAGAGTCTATGCGTCTCAGAGTCTCTGCGTCTCAGTTCCTCTGCGTCTCAGTGTCTCCTCGTCTCTGCGTCTCAGAATCTCTGCGTCTCAGTGTCTCTGCGACTCAGTGTCTCTGCATCTCAGAATCTCTGCGTCTCACTGTCTCTGCGTCTCAGTGTCTCAGTGCATCTGCGTGTCAGTGTCTCTGCGTCTCACTGTCTCAGCGTCTCAGAGTCTCTGCGTCTCAGATTCTCTGCGTCTCAGAGTCTCTGCGTCTCAGAGTCTCTGCGTTTCCGAGTCTCTGCGTCTCAGAGTCTCTGCGTCTCAGAGTCTCTGCGTCTCAGTGTCTCTGCGACTCAGTGTCTCTGCATCTCAGAGTCTCTGCGTCTCACTGTCTCTGCGTCTCAGTGTCTCAGTGCATCTGCGTCTCAGAGTCTCTGCGTCTCAGATTTTCTGCGTCTCAGAGTCTCTGCGTTTCCGAGTCTCTGCGTCTCAGAGTCTCTGCGTCTCAGTGTCTCGGCGTCTCAGTGTCTCGGCGTCTCAGTGTCTCTGCGTCTCAGTGTCTCTGCGTCTCAGAGTCTCTGCGCCTCTGAGTCACTCCGTCTCAGAGTTTCAGAGTCTCTCTGTCTCTGCGTCTCAGATTCTCTGCGTCTCAGAGTCTCTGCGTCTCAGAGTCTCTGCGTCTCAGTTCCTCTGCGTCTCAGTGTCTCTGCGTCTCAGAGTCTCTGCATCTCAGTGTCTCTGCGTCTCAGATTCTCAGAGTCTCAGTGTCTCTGCGTCTCAGAGTCTCAGCGTCTCAGAGTGTCTGCGTCTCTGCGTCCCAGAGTTTCTGCGTCTCAGAGTCTCTGCGTCTCAGAGTCTCTGCGCCTCGGCGTCTCTGCGTCTCAGGGTATCTGTGTCTCTGCGTCTCAGCGTCTCTGCGTCTCTGCAACTCATAGTGTCTGCGTCTCAGAGTCTCTGCGTCTCAGAGTCTCTGCGTCTCTGTGTCTCAGAGTCACTGCGTCTCAGAGTCTCTGCGTCTCTGTGTCTCAGAGTCACTGCGTCTCAGAGTCTCTGCGTCTCAGAGTCGCTGCGTCTCAGAGTCTCTGCGTCCCTGCATCTCGGAGTCTCTGCGTCTCAGAGTCTTTGCGTCTCAGAGTCTCTGCGTCTCAGAGTCTCTGCGTCTCAGAGTCTCTGCGTCTCAGTGTCTCTGCGACTCAGTGTCTCTGCATCTCAGAGTCTCTGCGTCTTACTGTCTCTGCGTCTCAGAGTCTATGCGTCTCAGAGTCTCTGCGTCTCAGTTCCTCTGCGTCTCAGTGTCTCCTCGTCTCTGCGTCTCAGAATCTCTGCGTCTCAGAGTCTCTGCGTCTCAGTGTCTCTGCGACTCAGTGTCTCTGCATCTCACAGTCTCTGCGTCTCACTGTCTCTGCGTCTCAGTGTCTCAGTGCATCTGCGTCTCAGTGTCTCTGCGTCTCACTGTCTCAGCATCTCAGAGTCTCTGCGTCTCAGATTCTCTGCGTCTCAGAGTCTCTGCGTTTCCGAGTCTCTGCGTCTCAGAGTCTCTGCGTCTCAGAGTCTCTGCGTTTCCGAGTCTCTGCGTCTCAGAGACTCTGCGTTTCCGAGTCTCTGCGTCTCAGAGACTCAGAGTCTCTGCGTCTCAGTGTCTCGGCGTCTCAGTGTCTCTGCGTCTCAGTGTCTCTGCGTCTCAGAGTCTCTGCGCCTCTGAGTCACTCCGTCTCAGAGTTTCAGAGTCTCTCTGTCACTGCGTCTCAGATTCTCCGCGTCTCAGAGTCTCTGCGTCTCAGAGTCTCTGCGTCTCAGTTCCTCTGCGTCTCAGAGTCTCTGCGTCTCAGTGTCTCAGAGTCTCTGAGTCTCAGTGTCTCTGCGTCTCAGTGTCTCTGCGTCTCAGTGTCTCAGAGTCTCTGAGTCTCAGTGTCTCTGCGTCTCAGAGTCTCTGCGTCTCAGAGTCTCTGCGTCTCAGAGTGTCTGCGTCTCAGAGTCTCTGAGTCTCAGTGTCTCTGCGTCTCAGAGTCTCTGCGTCTCAGTGTCTCTGCGTCTCAGTGTCTCGGCATCTCAGAGTCTCTGCGTCTCAGTGTCTCAGAGTCTCTGAGTCTCATATTCTCTGCGTCTCATAGTCTCTGCATCTCAGAGTCTCTGCGTCTCAGTGCCTCTGCGTCTCGGTGTCTCCTCGTCTCTGCGTCACAGTGTCTCTGCTTCTCAGTGTCTCGGCGTCTCAAATCTCTGCGTCTCAGAGACTCTGCGCCTCAGAGTCTCTGTGTCTCAGAGTCTCTGCGTCTCAGAGTCTCTGCGTCTCAGAGTCTCTGCGTCTCAGAGTCTCAGCGTCTCAGAGTGTCTGCGTCTCTGCGTCTCAGAGTGTCTGCGTCTCAGAGTCACTGCGTCTCAGAGTCTCAGCGTCTCTGCGTCTCATTGTCTCTGCGTCTCAGAGTCTCAGTGTCACTGCGTCTCAGAGTTTCAGAGTCTCTCTGTCTCTGCGTCTCATATTCTCTCCGTCTCAGAGTCTCTGCGTCTCAGAGTCTCTGCGTCTCAGTGTCGCTGCATCTCAGTGTCTCTGCGTTTCAGTGTCTCTGCGTCTCAGATTCTCTGCGTCTCAGAGTCTCTGCGTCTCAGATTCTCTGCGTCTCAGAGTCTCCGAGCCTCTGCGTCTCAGAGTCTCAGCGTCTCAGATTCTCTGCGTCTCAGAGTCTCTGCGTCTCAGATTCTCTGCGTCTCAGAGTCTCTGCGTCTCAGAGTCTCAGCGTCACAGTGCCTCTGCGTCTCAGTGTCTCCTCGTCTCTGCGTCTCAGTTTCTCTGCGTCTCAGTGTCTCGGCGTCTCAAATCTCTGCGTCTCAGAGTCTCTGCGTCTCAGAGTCTCGGCGTCTCAAATCTCTGCGTCTCAGTGTCTCTGCGTCTCAGTGTCTCGGCGTCTCAAATCTCTGCGTCTCAGTGTCTCTGCATCTCAGAGTCTCTGCGTCTCAGTGTCTCTGCGTCTCAGATTCTCAGAGTCTCAGTGTCTCTGCGTCTCAGAGTCTCTGCGTCTCAGAGTCTCTGCGTCTGCGTCTCAGAGTCTCCGCGTCACAGAGTCTCTGCGTCACAGAGTCTCTGCGTCTCTGCGTCTGAGAGTCTTTGCGTCTCAGTGCCTCTGCGTCTCAGTGTCTCCTCGTCTCTGCGTCTCAGTGTCTCTGCGTCTCAGTGTCTCGGCGTCTCAAATCTTTGCGTCTCAGAGTCTCTTCATCTCAGAGTCTCTGCGTCTCAGTGTCTCAGAGTCTCAGTGTCTCTGCGTCTCAGAGTCGCTGCGTCTCAGAGTCTCTGCGTCTCTGCGTCTCAGAGTCTCTGCGTCACAGAGTCTCTGCGTCTCACAGTCTCTGCGTCTCACAGTCTCTGCATCTCAGAGTCTCTGCGTCTCTGCATCTCAGAGTCTCTGCGTCTCACAGTCTCAGAGTCTCTGCGTCTCACAGTCTCTGTGTCTCACAGTCTCTGCGTCTTAGAGTCTCAGCGTCTCAGTGTGTCTGCGTCTCTGCGCCTCAGAGTCTCTGCGTATCAGAGTCTCTGCGTCTCAGAGTCTCTGCGTCTCAGAGTCTCTGCGTCTCAGCGTCTCTGCGTCTCAGAGTTTCTGCGTCTCTGCGTCTCAGAGTCTCTGCGTCACCGCGTCTCAGAGTCTCTGAGTCACTGCGTCTCAGAGTCTCAGCGTCTCTGCGTCTCAGAGTCTCCGCGTCTCAGAGTCTCTGCATCTCTGCGTCTCTACATCTCAGAGTCTCTGCGTCTCAGAGTCTCTGCGTCTCAGAGTCTCTGCGTCTCAGTGTCTCAGAGTCTCTGCGTCTCAGAAACTCTGGTCTCTGCGTCTCAGAGTCTCTGCGTCTTAGAGTCTCAGAGTCTCTGATTCTCAATGTCTCGGCGTCTCAGTGTCTCTGCGTCTCAGGGTTTCAGAGTCTCTCTGTCTCTGCGTCTCAGATTCTCTGCGTCTCAGAGTCTCTGCGTCTCAGAGTCTCTGCGTCTCAGTGCCTCTGCGTCTCGGTGTCTCCTCGTCTCTGCGTCACAGTGTCTCTGCGTCTCAGTGTCTCGGCGTGTCAAATCTCTGCGTCTCAGAGACTCTGCGCCTCAGAGTCTCTGCGTCTCAGTGTCTCTGCGTCTCAGAGTCTCTGCGTCTCAGAGTCTCTGCGTCTCACAGTCTCTGCGTCTCAGAGTCTCTGCGTCTCAGTGCCTCTGCGTCTCGGTGTCTCCTCGTCTCAGTGTCACAGTGTCTCTGCGTCTCAGTGTCTCGGCGTCTCAAATCTCTGCGTCTCAGAGACTCTGCGCCTCAGAGCCTCTGCGTCTCTGCGTCTCTGCAACTCAGAGTGTCTGCGTCTCAGAGTCTCTGTGTCTCAGAGTCTCTGCGTCTCTGCAACTCAGAGTGTCTGCGTCTCAGAGTCTCTGCGTCTCAGAGTCTCTGCGTCTCTGCGTCTCAGAGTCCCTGCGTCTCAGAGTCTCAGAGTCTCTGCGTCTCAGTGTCTCTGCATCTCAAAGTCTCTGTGTCCCTGCGTCTCAGAGTCTCTGCGTCTCAGAGTCTCTGCGTCTCTGCATCTCAGAGTCTCAGCGTCTCAGAGTCTCAGCGTCTCTGCGTCTCAGAGTCTCTGTGTTTCAGAGTCTCTGAGTCTCAGTGTCTCTGCGTCTCAGAGTCTCTGCATCTCAGAGTCTCTGCATCTCAGTGTATCTGCATCTCAGAGTCTCTGCGTCTCAGTGTCTCGGCGTCTCAGTGTCTCTGCGTCTCAGAGTCTCTGCATCTCAGTGTATCTGCATCTCAGTGTCTCTGCGTCTCAGTGTCTCGGCGTCTCAGTGTCTCTGCGTCTCAGAGTCTCTGCGTCTCAGTGTCTCTGCGTCTCAGTGACTCGGCGTCTCAGTGTCTCTGCGTCTCAGTGTCTCTTCGTCTCAGTGTCTCTTCGTGTCAGAGTCTCTGCATCTCACAGTCTCTGCGTCTCAGTGTCTCTGCGTCTCAGTGTCTCTGCGTCTCAGTGTCTCTGCGTCTCAGTGTCTCTGCGTCTCAGTGACTCGGCGTCTCAGTGTCTCTGCGTCTCAGTGTCTCTGCGTCTCAGTGTCTCTTCGTGTCAGAGTCTCTGCATCTCACAGTCTCTGCGCCTCAGTGTCTCTGCATCTCAGAGTCTCTGCGTCTCAGATTCTCTGCGTCTCAGAGTCTCCGATCCTCTGCGTCTCAGAGTCTCTGCGTCTCAGAGTCTCTGCGTCTCAGAGTCTCTGCATCTCAGAGTCTCAGCGTCTCAGTGCCTCTGCGTCTCAGTGCCTCCTCGTCTCTGCGTCTCAATGTCTCTGCGTCTCAGTGTCTCGGCGTCTCAAATCTCTGCGTCTCAGAGTCTCTGCATCTCAGAGTCTCTGCGTCTCAGTGTCTCTGCGTCTCAGGGTCTCAGAGTCTCAGTGTCTCTGCGTCTCGGAGTCTCTGCGTCTCAGAGTCTCTGCGTCTCAGAGTCTCTGCGTCACAGAGTCTCTGCGTCTCAGAGTCTCTGCGTCTCAGAGTCTCTGCGTCTCTGCGTCTCAGAGTCTCTGCGCTTCAGTGCCTCTGCGTCTCAGTGTCTCCTCGTCTCTGCGACTGAGTGTCTCTGCGTCTCAGTGTCTCGGCGTCTCAGAGTCTCTGCATCTCAGAGTCTCTGCGTCTCAGTGTCTCAGAGTCTCAGTGTCTCTGCGTCTCAGAGTCTCTGCGTCACAGAGCCTCTGCGTCTCAGAGTCTCTGCGTCTCAGAGTCTCTGCGTCTCTGACTCTCAGAGTCTCTGCGTCTCAGAGTCTCAGCGTCTCAGAGTCTCTGCGTCTCACAGTCTCTGAGTCTCAGAGTCTCTGCGTCTCACAGTCTCTGCGCCTCAGAGTCTCAGCGTCTCAGAGTCTCTGCGTCTCACAGTCTCTGCGTCTCAGAGTCTCTGCGTCTCAGAGTCTCTGCGTCTCACAGTCTCTGCGTCTCACAGTCTCTGCACCTCAGAGTCTCAGCGTCTCAGTGCGTCTGCGTCTCTGCGTCTCAGAGTCTCTGCGTCTCAGAGTCTCTGCGTCTCAGCGTCTCTGCGTCTAAGAGTCTCTGCGTCTCTGCGTCTCAAGGTCTCTGCGTCTCAGAGTCTCTGCGTCTCTGCGTCTCAGAGTCTCAGACTCTCTGCGTCTCAGAGTCTTAGCGTCTCTGCATCTCTGCGACTCTGCGCCTCAGCGTCTCTGCGTCTCAGAGTCTCTGCTTCTCAGAGTCTCTGCATCTGTGCGTCTCTGCATCTCAGAGTCTCTGCGTCTCAGAGTCTCTGCGTCTCAGAGTCTCTGCGTCTCAGAATCTCTGGTCTCTGCGTCTTAGAGTCTCAGCGTCTCTGCGTCTCAGAGTCTCTGTGTCTCAGTGTCTCAGAGTCTCTGACTCTCAGTGTCTCTGCGTCTCCTCGTCTCTGCGTCTCAGTGTCTCTGCGTCTCAGTGTCTCGGCGTCTCAAATCTCTGCGTCTCAGTGTCTCAGAGTCTCAGTGTCTCTGCGTCTCAGAGTCTCTGCGTCTCAGAGTCTCTGCGTCACAGTGTCTCGGCGTCTCAAATCTCTGCGTCTCAGTGTCTCAGAGTCTCAGTGTCTCTGCGTCTCTGCGTCTCAGTGTCTCGGCGTCTCAAATCTCTGCATCTCAGAGTCTCTGCGTCTCAGTGTCTCTGCGTCTCAGTGTCTCGGCGTCTCAAATCTCTGCGTCTCAGTGTCTCAGAGTCTCAGTGTCTCTGCGTCTCAGAGTCTCTGCGTCTCAGAGTCTCTGCGTCTCTGCGTCTCTGCATCTCAGAGTCTCTGCGTCTCAGAGTCTTAGCGTCTCTGCGTCTCAGAGTCTCTGCATCTCAGAGTCTCTGCGTCTCAGTGTCTCTGCGTCTCAGATTCTCAGAGTCTCAGTGTCTCTGCGTCTCGGAGTCTCTGCGTCTCAGAGTCTCTGCGTCTCTGCGTCTCAGAGTCTCAGCGTCTCAGTGCCTCTGCGTCTCAGTGTCTCCTCGTCTCTGCATCTCAGTGTCTCTGCGTCTCAGTGTCTCGGCGTCTCAAATCTCTGCGTCTCAGAGTCTCTGCATCTCAGAGTCTCTGCGTCTCAGTGTCTCTGCGTCTCAGGGTCTCAGAGTCTCAGTGTCTCTGCGTCTCGGAGTCTCTGCGTCTCAGAGTCTCTGCGTCTCAGAGTCTCTGCGTCACAGAGTCTCTGCGTCTCAGAGTCTCTGCGTCTCAGAGTCTCTGCGTCTCTGCGTCTCAGAGTCTCTGCGCTTCAGTGCCTCTGCGTCTCAGTGTCTCCTCGTCTCTGCGACTGAGTGTCTCTGCGTCTCAGTGTCTCGGCGTCTCAGAGTCTCTGCATCTCAGAGTCTCTGCGTCTCAGTGTCTCAGAGTCTCAGTGTCTCTGCGTCTCAGAGTCTCTGCGTCACAGAGCCTCTGCGTCTCAGAGTCTCTGCGTCTCAGAGTCTCTGCGTCTCTGACTCTCAGAGTCTCTGCGTCTCAGAGTCTCAGCGTCTCAGAGTCTCTGCGTCTCACAGTCTCTGCGTCTCAGAGTCTCTGCGTCTCAGAGTCTCTGCGTCTCACAGTCTCTGCGTCTCACAGTCTCTGCACCTCAGAGTCTCAGCGTCTCAGTGCGTCTGCGTCTCTGCGTCTCAGAGTCTCTGCGTCTCAGAGTCTCTGCGTCTCAGCGTCTCTGCGTCTAAGAGTCTCTGCGTCTCTGCGTCTCAAGGTCTCTGCGTCTCAGAGTCTCTGCGTCTCTGCGTCTCAGAGTCTCAGACTCTCTGCGTCTCAGAGTCTTAGCGTCTCTGCATCTCTGCGACTCTGCGCCTCAGCGTCTCTGCGTCTCAGAGTCTCTGCGTCTCAGAGTCTCTGCGTCTCAGAATCTCTGGTCTCTGCGTCTTAGAGTCTCAGCGTCTCTGCGTCTCAGAGTCTCTGTGTCTCAGTGTCTCAGAGTCTCTGACTCTCAGTGTCTCTGCGTCTCCTCGTCTCTGCGTCTCAGTGTCTCTGCGTCTCAGTGTCTCGGCGTCTCAAATCTCTGCGTCTCAGTGTCTCAGAGTCTCAGTGTCTCTGCGTCTCAGAGTCTCTGCGTCTCAGAGTCTCTGCGTCACAGTGTCTCGGCGTCTCAAATCTCTGCGTCTCAGTGTCTCAGAGTCTCAGTGTCTCTGCGTCTCTGCGTCTCAGTGTCTCGGCGTCTCAAATCTCTGCATCTCAGAGTCTCTGCGTCTCAGTGTCTCTGCGTCTCAGTGTCTCGGCGTCTCAAATCTCTGCGTCTCAGTGTCTCAGAGTCTCAGTGTCTCTGCGTCTCAGAGTCTCTGCGTCTCAGAGTCTCTGCGTCTCTGCGTCTCTGCATCTCAGAGTCTCTGCGTCTCAGAGTCTTAGCGTCTCTGCGTCTCAGAGTCTCTGCATCTCAGAGTCTCTGCGTCTCAGTGTCTCTGCGTCTCAGATTCTCAGAGTCTCAGTGTCTCTGCGTCTCGGAGTCTCTGCGTCTCAGAGTCTCTGCGTCTCTGCGTCTCAGAGTCTTTGCGTCTCAGTGCCTCTGCGTCTCAGTGTCTCCTCGTCTCTGCGTCTCAGTGTCTCTGCGTCTCAGTGTCTCGGCGTCTCAAATCTTTGCGTCTCAGAGTCTCTTCATCTCAGAGTCTCTGCGTCTCAGTGTCTCTGCGTCTCAGTGTCTCTGCGTCTCAGAGTCGCTGCGTCTCAGAGTCTCTGCGTCTCTGCGTCTCAGAGTCTCTGCGTCACAGAGTCTCTGCGTCTCACAGTCTCTGCGTCTCACAGTCTCTGCGTCTCACAGTCTCTGCGTCTCTGCATCTCAGAGTCTCTGCATCTCTGCGTCTCAGAGTCTCTGCGTCTCACAGTCTCTGCGTCTCACAGTCTCTGCGTCTCAGAGTCTCAGCGTCTCAGTGTGTCTGCGTCTCTGCGTCTCAGAGTCTCTGCGTCACAGAGTCTCTGCGTCTCACAGTCTCTGCGTCTCAGAGTCTCTGCGTCTCAGAGTCTCTGCGTCTCAGCGTCTCAGAGTCTCTGCGTCTCAGCGTCTCAGAGTCTCAGCGTCTCTGCGTCTCAGAGTCTCCGCGTCTCAGAGTCTCTGCATCTCTGCGTCTCTACATCTCAGAGTCTCTGCGTCTCAGAGTCTCTGCGTCTCAGAGTCTCTGCGTCTCAGAATCTCTGGTCTCTGCGTCTCAGAGTCTCTGCGTCTTAGAGTCTCAGAGTCTCTGATTCTCAGTGTCTCGGCGTCTCAGTGTCTCTGCGTCTCAGGGTTTCAGAGTCTCTCTGTCTCTGCATCTCAGATTCTCTGCGTCTCAGAGTCTCTGCGTCTCAGAGTCTCTGCGTCTCAGTGCCTCTGCGTCTCGGTGTCTCCTCGTCTCTGCGTCACAGTGTCTCGGCGTCTCAGTGTCTCGGCGTCTCAAATCTCTGCGTCTCAGAGACTCTGCGCCTCAGAGTCTCTGCGTCTCAGTGTCTCTGCGTCTCAGAGTCTCTGCGTCTCAGAGTTTCTGCGTCTCACAGTCTCTGCGTCTCAGAGTCTCTGCGTCTCAGTGCCTCTGCGTCTCGGTGTCTCCTCGTCTCAGTGTCACAGTGTCTCTGCGTCTCAGTGTCTCGGCGTCTCAAATCTCTGCGTCTCAGAGACTCTGCGCCTCAGAGCCTCTGCGTCACAGAGTTTCTGCGTCTCAGAGTCTCTGCGTCTCAGAGTCTCTGCGTCTCAGAGTCTCTGTGTCTCTGCGTCTCAGAGTCTCTGCGTCTCAGAGTCTCAGAGTCTCTGCGTCTCAGTGTCTCTGCATCTCAAAGTCTCTGTGTCCCTGCGTCTCAGAGTCTCTGCGTCTCAGAGTCTCTGCGTCTCTGCGTCTCAGAGTCCCTGCGTCTCAGAGTCTCAGAGTCTCTGCGTCTCAGTGTCTCTGCATCTCAAAGTCTCTGTGTCCCTGCGTCTCAGAGTCTCTGCGTCTCAGAGTCTCTGCGTCTCAGAGTCTCAGGGTCTCAGAGTCTCAGCGTCTCTGCGTCTCAGAGTCTCTGCGTTTCAGAGTCTCTGAGTCTCAGTGTCTCTGCGTCTCAGAGTCTCTGCGTCGCAGTGTCTCTGCGTCTCAGAGTCTCTGCATCTCAGTGTATCTGCATCTCAGAGTCTCTGCGTCTCAGTGTCTCTGCGTCTCAGTGACTCGGCGTCTCAGTGTCTCGGCGTCTCAGTGTCTCTTCGTCTCAGTGTCTCTTCGTGTCAGAGTCTCTGCATCTCACAGTCTCTGCGTCTCAGTGTCTCTGCGTCTCAGTGTCTCTGCGTCTCAGTGTCGCTGCATCTCAGAGTCTCTGCGTCTCAGATTCTCTGCGTCTCAGAGTCTCCGAGCCTCTGCGTCTCAGAGGCTCAGCGTCTCAGAGTGTCTGCGTCTCAGAGTCTCTGCGTCTCAGATTCTCTGCGTCTCAGAGTCTCTGCGTCTCAGAGTCTCAGCGTCTCAGTGCCTCTGCGTCTCAGTGTCTCCACGTCTCTGCGTCTCAGTGTCTCTGCGTCTCAGTGTCTCTGCGTCTCAGTGTCGCTGCATCTCAGAGTCTCTGCGTCTCAGATTCTCTGCGTCTCAGAGTCTCCGAGCCTCTGCGTCTCAGAGGCTCAGCGTCTCAGAGTGTCTGCGTCTCAGTGTCTCGGCGTCTCAAATCTCTGCGTCTCAGAGTCTCTGCATCTCAGAGTCTCTGCGTCTCAGTGTCTCTGCGTCTCAGGGTCTCAGAGTCTCAGTGTCTCTGCGTCTCGGAGTCTCTGCGTCTCAGAGTCTCTGCGTCTCAGAGTCTCTGCGTCACAGAGTCTCTGCGTCTCAGAGTCTCTGCGTCTCAGAGTCTCTGCGTCTCTGCGTCTCAGAGTCTCTGCGCTTCAGTGCTCTGCGTCTCAGTGTCTCCTCGTCTCTGCGACTGAGTGTCTCTGCGTCTCAGTGTCTCGGCGTCTCAGAGTCTCTGCGTCTCAGAGTCTCTGCGTCTCAGTGTCTCAGAGTCTCAGTGTCTCTGCGTCTCAGAGTCTCTGCGTCACAGAGTCTCTGCGTCTCAGAGTCTCTGCGTCTCAGAGTCTCTGCGTCTCTGACTCTCAGAGTCTCTGCGTCTCAGAGTCTCAGCGTCTCAGAGTCTCTGCGTCTCACAGTCTCTGAGTCTCACAGTCTCTGCGTCTCACAGTCTCTGCGCCTCAGAGTCTCAGCGTCTCACAGTCTCTGAGTCTCACAGTCTCTGCGTCTCAGAGTCTCTGCGCCTCAGAGTCTCAGCGTCTCAGAGTCTCTGCGTCTCACAGTCTCTGCGTCTCAGAGTCTCTGCGTCTCAGAGTCTCTGCGTCTCACAGTCTCTGCGTCTCACAGTCTCTGCGCCTCAGAGTCTCAGCGTCTCAGTGAGTCTGCGTCTCTGCGTCTCAGAGTCTCTGCGTCTCAGAGTCTCTGCGTCTCAGAGTCTCTGCGTCTCAGCGTCTCTGCGTCTAAGAGTCTCTGCGTCTCTGCGTCTCAGAGTCTCTGCGTCTCAGACTCTCTGCGTCTCAGAGTCTTAGCGTCTCTGCGTCTCTGCGACTCTGCGCCTCAGCGTCTCTGCGTCCCAGAGTCTCTGCGTCTCAGAGTCTCTGCGTCTCAGAATCTCTGGTCTCTGCGTCTTAGAGTCTCAGCGTCTCTGCGTCTCAGAGTCTCTGCGTCTCAGTGTCTCAGAGTCTCTGACTCTCAGTGTCTCTGCGTCTCAGAGTCTCGGCGTCTCAGTGTCTCTGCGTCTCAGTGTCTCGGCGTCTCAGTGTCTCAGTGTCTCTGCGTCTCAGGGTTTCAGAGTCTCTCTGTCTCTGCGTCTCAGATTCTCTGCGTCTCAGAGTCTCTGCGTCTCAGAGTCTCTGCGTCTCAGTGCCTCTGCGTCTCGGTGTCTCCTCGTCTCTGCGTCACAGTGTCTCGGCGTCTCAAATCTCTGCATCTCAGAGACTCTGCGCCTCAGAGTCTCTGCGTCTCAGTGTCCCTGCGTCTCAGAGTCTCTGCGTCTCAGAGTCTCTGCGTCTCACAGTCTCTGCGTCTCAGAGTCTCTGCGTCTCACAGTCTCTGCGTCTCAGAGTCTCTGCGTCTCACAGTCTCTGCGTCTCAGAGTCTCTGCGTCTCAGTGCCTCTGCGTCTCGGTGTCTCCTCGTCTCTGCGTCACAGTATTTCTGCGTCTCACAGTCTCAGCGTCTCAGAGTGTCTGCGTCTCTGCGTCTCAGGGTCTCTGCGTCTCAGAGTCTCAGAGTCTCTGCGTCTCAGAGTCTCTGCGTCTCAGAGTCTCAGTGTCTCTGCGTCTCAGAGTCTCAGAGTCTCTGCGTCTCAGAGTCTCTGCGCCACTGAGTCACTGCGTCTCAGAGTTTCAGAGTCTCTCTGTCTCTGCGTCTCATATTCTCTCCGTCTCAGAGTCTCTGCGTCTCAGAGTCTCTGCGTCTCAGTGTCGCTGCGTCTCAGTGTCTCTGCGTTTCAGTGTCTCTGCGTCTCAGTGTCGCTGCGTCTCAGAGTCTCTGCGTCTCAGATTCTCTGCGTCTCAGAGTCTCCGAGCCTTTGCGTCTCAGAGTCTCTGCGTCTCAGAGTCTCTGCGTCTCAGATTCTCTGCGTCTCAGAGTCTCTGCGTCTCAGAGTCTCAGCGTCTCAGTGCCTCTGCGTCTCAGTGTCTCCTCGTCTCTGCGTCTCAGTGTCTCTGCGTCTCAGTGTCTCGGCGTCTCAAATCTCTGCGTCTCAGAGTCTCTGCATCTCAGAGTCTCTGCGTCTCAGATTCTCAGAGTCTCAGTGTCTCTGCGTCTCGGAGTCTCTGCGTCTCAGCGTCTCCACGTCACAGAGTCTCTGCGTCACAGAGTCTCTGCGTCTCAGAGTCTCTGCGTCTCTGCGTCTCCTCGTCTCTGCGTCTCAGTGTCTCTGCGTCTCAGTGTCTCGGCGTCTCAAATCTCTGCGTCTCAGTGTCTCAGAGTCTCAGTGTCTCTGCGTCTCAGAGTCTCTGCGTCTCAGAGTCTCTGCGTCTCTGCGTCTCTGCGTCTCAGAGTCTCTGCGTCTCAGAGTCTCTGCGTCTCAGAGTCTCTGCGTCTCTGCGTCTCAGAGTCTCTGCATCTCCGAGTCTCTGCGTCTCAGAGTCTCTGCGTCTCAGAGTCTCTGCGTCTCTGCATCTCAGAGTCTCTGCGTCTCAGAATCTCTGGTCTCTGCGTCTCAGAGTCTCAGCGTCTCTGCGTCTCAGAGTCTCTGCGTCTCAGAGTCTCTGTGTCTCAGAGTCTCAGAGTCTCAGAGTCTCTGAGTCTCAGTGTCTCTGCGTCTCACAGTCTCTGCGTCTCAGTGTCTCTGCGTCTCAGTGTCTCTGCGTCTCAGGGTTTCAGAGTCTCTCTGTCTCTGCGTCTCAGATTCTCTGCGTCTCAGAGTCTCAGAGTCTCAGAGTCTCTGCGTCTCAGTGCCTCTGCGTCTCGGTGTCTCCTCGTCTCTGCGTCACAGTGTCTCTGCGTCTCAGTGTCTCGGCGTGTCAAATCTCTGCGTCTCAGAGACTCTGCGCCTCAGAGTTTCTGCGTCTCAGTGTCTCTGCGTCTCAGAGTCTCTGCGTCTCAGAGTCTCTGCATCTCACAGTCTCTGCGTCTCAGAGTCTCTGCGTCTCAGAGTCTCAGCGTCTCAGAGTGTCTGCGTCTCTGCGTCTCAGAGTGTCTGCGTCTCAGAGTCTCTGCGTCTCAGAGTCTCAGAGTCTCTGCGTCTCAGTGTCTCAGCGTCTCTGCGTGTCAGAGTCTCTGCGTCTCAGTGTCTCAGCGTCTCAGTGTCTCTGCATCTCAGAGTCTCTGCGTCTCAGAGTCTCTGCGCCTCAGAGTCTCTGCGTCTCAGAGTCTCTGCGTGTCAGAGTCTCTGCGTCTCAGAGTCTCTGCGTCTCACAGTCTCAGCGTCTCAGAGTGTCTGCGTCTCTGCGTCTCAGGGTCTCTGCGTCTCAGAGTCTCAGAGTCTCTGCGTCTCAGAGTCTCTGCGTCTCAGAGTCTCAGTGTCTCTGCGTCTCAGAGTCTCTGCGCCTCTGAGTCACTGCGTCTCAGAGTTTCAGAGTCTCTCTGTCTCTGCGTCTCATATTCTCTCCGTCTCAGAGTCTCTGCGTCTCAGAGTCTCTGCGTCTCAGTGTCGCTGCGTCTCAGTGTCTCTGCGTTTCAGTGTCTCTGCGTCTCAGTGTCGCTGCGTCTCAGAGTCTCTGCGTCTCAGATTCTCTGCGTCTCAGAGTCTCCGAGCCTTTGCGTCTCAGAGTCTCTGCGTCTCAGAGTCTCTGCGTCTCAGATTCTCTGCGTCTCAGAGTCTCTGCGTCTCAGAGTCTCAGCGTCTCAGTGCCTCTGCGTCTCAGTGTCTCCTCGTCTCTGCGTCTCAGTGTCTCGGCATCTCAAATCTCTGCGTCTCAGAGTCTCTGCATCTCAGAGTCTCTGCGTCTCAGATTCTCAGAGTCTCAGTGTCTCTGCGTCTCGGAGTCTCTGCGTCTCAGAGTCTCTGCGTCTCTGTGTCTCAGCGTCTCCACGTCACAGAGTCTCTGCGTCACAGAGTCTCTGCGTCTCAGAGTGTCTGCGTCTCTGCGTCTCCTCGTCTCTGCGTCTCAGTGTCTCTGCGTCTCAGTGTCTCGGCGTCTCAAATCTCTGCGTCTCAGTGTCTCAGAGTCTCAGTGTCTCTGCGTCTCAGAGTCTCTGCGTCTCAGAGTCTCTGCGTCTCTGCGTCTCTGCGTCTCAGAGTCTCTGCGTCTCAGAGTCTCTGCGTCTCAGAGTCTCTGCGTCTCTGCGTCTCAGAGTCTCAGAGTCTCTGCGTCTCAGAATCTCTGGTCTCTGCGTCTCAGAGTCTCCGCGTCTCAGAGCCTCAGCGTCTCTGCGTCTCAGAGTCTCTGCGTCTCACAGTCTCTGCGTCTCTGCATCTCAGAGTCTCTGCGTCTCAGAATCTCTGGTCTCTGCGTCTCAGAGTCTCAGCGTCTCTGCGTCTCAGAGTCTCTGCGTCTCAGAGTCTCTGTGTCTCAGAGTCTCAGAGTCTCTGAGTCTCAGTGTCTCTGCGTCTCACAGTCTCTGCGTCTCAGTGTCTCTGCGTCTCAGTGTCTCTGCGTCTCAGGGTTTCAGAGTCTCTCTGTCTCTGCGTCTCAGATTCTCTGCGTCTCAGAGTCTCTGCGTCTCAGAGTCTCTGCGTCTCAGTGCCTCTGCGTCTCGGTGTCTCCTCGTCTCTGCGTCACAGTGTCTCTGCGTCTCAGTGTCTCAGCGTGTCAAATCTCTGCGTCTCAGAGACTCTGCGCCTCAGAGTTTCTGCGTCTCAGAGTCTCTGCGTCTCAGAGTCTCTGCGTCTCACAGTCTCTGCGTCTCAGAGTCTCTGCGTCTCAGAGTCTCAGCGTCTCAGAGTGTCTGCGTCTCTGCGTCTCAGAGTGTCTGCGTCTCAGAGTCTCTGCGTCTCAGAGTCCCAGCGTCTCTGCGTCTCAGAGTCTCTGCGTCTCAGAGTCTCTGTGTCTCAGAGTCTCAGAGTCTCTGAGTCTCAGTGTCTCTGCGTCTCACAGTCTCTGCGTCTCAGTGTCTCTGCGTCTCAGTGTCTCTGCGTCTCAGGGTTTCAGAGTCTCTCTGTCTCTGCGTCTCAGATTCTCTGCGTCTCAGAGTCTCTGCGTCTCAGAGTCTCTGCGTCTCAGTGCCTCTGCGTCTCGGTGTCTCCTCGTCTCTGCGTCACAGTGTCTCTGCGTCTCAGTGTCTCGGCGTGTCAAATCTCTGCGTCTCAGAGACTCTGCGCCTCAGAGTTTCTGCGTCTCAGAGTCTCTGCGTCTCAGAGTCTCTGCGTCTCACAGTCTCTGCGTCTCAGAGTCTCTGCGTCTCAGAGTCTCAGCGTCTCAGAGTGTCTGCGTCTCTGCGTCTCAGAGTGTCTGCGTCTCAGAGTCTCTGCGTCTCAGAGTCTCAGAGTCTCTGCGTCTCAGTGTCTCAGCGTCTCTGCGTGTCAGAGTCTCTGCATGTCAGAGTCTCAGAGTCTCTGAGTCTCAGTGTCTCTGCGTCTCAGAGCCTCTGCGTCTCAGTGTCTCTGCGTCTCACTGTCTCGGCGTCTCAGTATCTCAGCGTCTCAGTGTCTCTGCATCTCAGAGTCTCTGCGTCTCAGTGTCTCTGCGTCTCAGAGTCTCTGCGTGTCTGTGTCTCTGCGTCTCAGTGTGTCGGCGTCTCAGTGTCTCGAAGTCTCAGTGTCCCTGCGTCTCAGAGTCTCTGCGCCTCTGAGTCACTGCGTCTCAGAGTTTCAGAGTCTCTCTGTCTCTGTGTCTCAGATTCTCTGCGTCTCAGAGTCTCAGCGTCTCAGAGTCTCTGCGTCTCAGTGCCTCTGCGTCTCAGTGTCTCCTCGTCTCTGCGTCTCAGTGTCTCTGCATCTCAAATCTCTGCGTCTCAGAGTCTCTGCATCTCAGAGTCTCTGCGTCTCAGTGTCTCTGCGTCTCAGAGTCTCAGAGTCTCTGTGTCTCTGCGTCTCAGAGTCTCTGCGTCTCAGAGACTCAGAGTCTCTGCGTCTCAGATTCTTTGGGTCTCAGAGTCTCTGCGTCTCAGAGTCTCAGAGTCTCAGAGTCTCAGAGTCTCTGCGTCTCAGTGCCTCTGCGTCTCGGTGTCTCCTCGTCTCTGCGTCTCAGTGTCTCTGCGTCTCAGTGTCTCGGCATCTCAAATCTCTGCGTCTCAGAGTCTCTGCGTCTCAGAGTCTCTGCGTCTCAGTGTCTCTGCGTCTCAGAGTCTCAGAGCCTCAGTGTCTCTGCATCTCAGAGTCTCTGCGTCTCAGTGGCTCTGCGTCTCAGAGTCTCTGCGTCTCAGAGTCTCTGCGTCTCTGCGTCTCAGAGTCTCTGTGTCTCAGAGTCTCTGCGTCTTTGCGTCTCAGTGTCGCTGCGTCTCTGTGTCTCTGCGTCTCAGTATCTCTGCATCTCAGTGTTTCTGCTTCTCAGAGTCTCTGCGTCTCAGATTCTCTGCGTCTCAGAGTCTCTTCATCTCACAGTCTCAGCGTCTCAAAGTCTCTGCGTTTCAGAGTCTCTGCGTCTCACAGTCTCTGCGTCTCTGAATCTCTGCGTCTCAGCGTCTCTGTGTCTCAGAGTCTCTCCGTCTCTGCGTCTCAGAGTCTCTGCGTCTCAGAGTCTCTGCGTCTCAGAGTCTCTGCGTCTCAGCGTCTCTGCTTCTCAGAGTCTCTGCGTCTCTGCGTCTCAGTGTCTCTGCGTCTCAGACTCTGTGCGTCTCAGAGTCTCTGAGTCTCAGAGTCTCAGCGTCTCTGCGCCTCTGCGTCTCAGAGTCTCTGCATCTCTGCGTCTCAGAGTCTCAGCGTCTCTGCGTCTCAGAGTCTCTGCGTCTCACAGTCTCTGCGTCTCAAAGTCTCTGCGTTTCAGAGTCTCTGCGTCTCACAGCCTCTGCGTCTCAGAATCTCTGCGCCTCAGCGTCTCTGTGTCTCAGGGTCTTTCCGTCTCTGCGTCTCAGAGTCTCTGCGTCTCAGAGTCTCTGCGTCTCTGCGTCTCAGAGTCTCTGCGTCTCAGAGTCATAGAACATAGAACATAGAACACTACAGCACAAACAGGCCCTTCGGCCCACAAGTTGCGCCGATCACATCATCACCTACCAACCTACAGACCTATCTATAACCCTCAATCTCATTAAACCCCATATACTCATCCAGAAGTCTTTTAAATGACCCCACCACCACTGATGGCAGCCTGCGTCTCAGAGTCTCTGCGTCTCTGCGTCTCAGAGTCTCAGAGTCTCTGCGTCTCAGAGTCTCAGCGTCTCTGCGTCTCAGAGTCTCAGCGTCTCTGCGTCTCAGAGTCTCTGCGTCTCTGCGTCTCAGAGTCTCTGCGTCTCAGAGTCTCAGTGTCTCTGAGTCTCAGTGTGTCTGCGTCTCAGAGTCTCTGCGTCTCAGAGTCTCTGCATCTCACAGTCTCTGCGTCTCAGAGTCTCTGCATCTCACAGTCTCTGCGTCTCAGAGTCTCTGCGTCTCAGTGTTTCTGCGTCTCAGTGACTCGGCGGCTCAGTGTCTCGGCGTCTCAGTGTCTCTGTGTCTCAGTGTCTCTTCGTGTCAGACTCTCTGCGTCTCAGTGTCTCTGCGTCTCAGAGTCGCTTCTTCTCAGATTCTCTGCGTCTCAGTGTCTCTGAATCTCAGAGTCTCTGCATCTCATTGTCTCTGCGTCTCAGTGTCTTTGTGTCTCAGTGTCGCTGCGTCTCTGTGTCTCTGCGTCTCAGTGTCTCAGCGTCTCAGTGTCTCTGCGTCTCAGAGTCTCTGCGTCTCAGTGTCTCTGCGTCTCAGAGTCTCAGTGTCTCTGCGTCTCAGTGACTCGGCGTCTCAGTGTCTCTGCGTCTTAGTGACTCTTCGTGTCAGAGTCTCTGCATCTCAGTGTCTCTGCGTCTCAGAGTCGCTGCGTCTCAGTGTCTCTGCTTCTCAGTGTCTCGGCATCTCAAATCTCTGCGTCACAGAGTCTCTGCGTCTCAGAGTCTCTGCGTCTCAGTGTCTCTGCGTCTCAGAGTCTCAGAGCCTCAGTGTCTCTGCGTCACAGAGTCTCTGCGTCTCAGTGTCTCTGCGTCTCAGAGTCTGTGCGTCTCAGAGTCTCTGCGTCTCAGAGTCTCTGCGTCTCAGAGTCTCTGCGTCTCAGAGTCGCTGTGTCTCAGAGTCTCTGCGTCTCAGTGTCGCTGCGTCTCTGTGTCTCTGCGTCTCAGTATCTCTCCATCTCAGTGTTTCTGCGTCTCAGAGTCTCTGCGTCTCAGATTCTCTGCATCTCAGAGTCTCAGGGTCTCACAGTCGCAGCTTCTCAAAGTCTCTGCTTTTCAGAGTCTCTGCATCTCACAGTCCCTGCGTCTCAGAATCTTTGCGTCTCAGCGTCTCTCTGTCTCAGAGTCTCTCCGTCTCTGCGTCTCAGAGTCTCAGAGTCTCTGCGTCTCAGAGTCTCTGCCTCTCTGCGTCTCTGCGTCTCAGAGTCTCTGCGTCTCAGAGTCTCTGTGTCTCAGACTCTCTGCGTCTCAGAGTCGCTGTGTCTCTGAGTCTCTGCGTCTCTGCGTCTCAGTGTCGCTGCGTCTCTGTGTCTCTGCGTCTCAGTATCTCTGCATCTCAGTGTTTCAGCGTCTCAGAGTCTCTGCGTCTCAGATTCTCTGCATCTCAGAGTCTCAGCGTCTCACAGTCTCAGCGTCTCAAAGTCTCTGCGTTTCAGAGTCTCTGCATCTCACAGTCTCTGCATCTCAGAATCTCTGCGTCTCAGCGTCTCTCTGTCTCAGAGTCTCTCCGTCTCTGCGTCTCAGAGTCTCAGAGTCTCTGCGTCTCAGAGTCTCTGCCTCTCTGCGTCTCTGTGTCTCAGAGTCTCTGCGTTTCAGAGTCTCTGCGTCTCAGAGTCTCTGCGTCTCAGTGTCTCTGCGTCTCAGAGTCTCTGCGTCTCAGAGTGTCTGCGTCTCTGTGTCTCTGTGTCTCAGTGTCACTGCGTCTCTGTGTCTCTGCGTTTCAGTGTCTCTGCATCTCAGAGTCTCTGCGTCTCAGAGTCTCTGCGTCTCAGTGTCTCTGCGTCTCAGTGTCTCTGCGTCTCAGTGTCTCGGCGTCTCAAATCTCTGCGTCTCAGTGTCTCTGCGTCTCAGAGTCTCAGCGTCTCAGAGTCTCTGCGTCTCAGAGTCTCTGCATCTCTGCGTCTCAGAGTCTGCGTCTCAGAGTCTCTGCGTCTCTGCGTCTCAGAGTCTGTGCGTCTCAGAGTCTCTGCGTCTCAGAGTCTCTGCGTCTCAGTGCCTCTGCATGTCGGTGTCTCCTCGTCTCTGCGTCTCAGTGTCTCTGCGTCTCAGTGTCTCGGCGTCTCACATCTCTGCGTCTCAGAGTCTCTGCGTCTCAGAGTATCAGCGTCTCAGTGTCTCTGCGTCTCAGTGTCTCTGCGTCTCAGAGTCTCTGCGTCTCAGAGTCTCAGCGTCTCAGTGTCTCAGTGTCTCTGCGTCACAGCGTCTCAGAGTGTCTGCGTCTCAGTCTCTCTGTGTCCCAGTGTCTCTGCATTTCGGTGTCTGTGCGTCTCAGAATCTCAGAGTCTCTGCGTCTCAGAGTCTCAGCGTCTCAGTGTCTCAGTGCCTCTGCGTCTCATTGTCTCTGCGTCTCAGTGTCTCTGCGTCTCAGTGTCTCTGCGTCTCAGTGTTTCAGTGTCTCGGCGTCTCAGTGTCTCTGCGTCTCAGTGTCTCTGCGACTCAGTGTCGCTGCGACTCAGTGTCGCTGCGTCTCAGTGTCTCTGCGTCTCAGTGTTTCAGTGTCTCTGCATCTCAGTGTCTCAGCGTCTCAGTGTCTCAGTGTCTATGCGTCTCAGAGTCTCTGCGTCTCAGTCTCGCTGCGTCCCAGTGTCTCTGCATTTCGGTGTCTCTGCGTCTCAGAATCTCAGAGTCTCTGCATCTCAGAGTCGCTGCGTCTCCAAGTCTGTGCGTCTCAGAGTCTCTGCATCTCAGTGTTTCAGTGTCTCTGCATCTCAGTGTCTCTGCGTCTCAGTGTCTCTGCGTCTCAGTGTCTCTGCATCTCAGACTCTCTGCGTGTCAGAGTCTCTGCGTCTCAGCGTCTCAGTGTCTCTGCATCTCAAAGTCTGTGCATGTCAGAGTCTCTGCGTCTCAGCGTCTCAGTGTCTCTGCGTGTCAGAGTCTTGCGTCTCAGCGTCCCTGCGTCACTGCGTCTCAGTGCCTCTGCGTCTCAGTGCCTCTGCGTCTCAGAGCCGCTACAGCTCAGAAACTCTGCGTCTCAGATTCTCTGCGTTGGAGTGTCTCCGCGCCTCAGTCTCTGTGCCTCAGTGTCTCTGCATCTCGGCGTCTCTGCGTCTCAGATTCTATGCCTCTCACTGTCTCTGAGTCTCAGAGTCTCTCCGTCTCAATGTCTCTGCGTCACAGATTCTCTGCGCCTCAGAGTCTCTGCGTCTCAGTGTTTCACTGTCTCATAGTCTCTGCGTCTCAGTGTCTCTGCGTCTCAGAGTCTCTGCGTCTCAGTGTCTCTCTGCGTCTCAGAGTCTCTGCGTCTCAGAGTCTCTGCGTCTCAGAGTCTCTGGTCTCAGCGTCTCTTCGTCTCCTCGTCTCTGCGTCTCAGTGTCTCTGCGTCTCAGTGTCTCGGCGTCTCAAATCTCTGCGTCTCAGTGTCTCAGAGTCTCAGTGTCTCTGCGTCTCAGAGTCTCTGCGTCTCAGAGTCTCTGCGTCTCTGCGTCTCTGCGTCTCAGAGTCTCTGCGTCTCAGAGTCTCTGCGTCTCAGAGTCTCTGCGTCTCTGCGTCTCAGAGTCTCTGCATCTCCGAGTCTCTGCGTCTCAGAGTCTCTGCGTCTCAGAGTCTCTGCGTCTCTGCATCTCAGAGTCTCTGCGTCTCAGAATCTCTGGTCTCTGCGTCTCAGAGTCTCAGCGTCTCTGCGTCTCAGAGTCTCTGCGTCTCAGAGTCTCTGTGTCTCAGAGTCTCAGAGTCTCAGAGTCTCTGAGTCTCAGTGTCTCTGCGTCTCACAGTCTCTGCGTCTCAGTGTCTCTGCGTCTCAGTGTCTCTGCGTCTCAGGGTTTCAGAGTCTCTCTGTCTCTGCGTCTCAGATTCTCTGCGTCTCAGAGTCTCTGCGTCTCAGAGTCTCTGCGTCTCAGTGCCTCTGCGTCTCGGTGTCTCCTCGTCTCTGCGTCACAGTGTCTCTGCGTCTCAGTGTCTCGGCGTGTCAAATCTCTGCGTCTCAGAGACTCTGCGCCTCAGAGTTTCTGCGTCTCAGTGTCTCTGCGTCTCAGAGTCTCTGCGTCTCAGAGTCTCTGCATCTCACAGTCTCTGCGTCTCAGAGTCTCTGCGTCTCAGAGTCTCAGCGTCTCAGAGTGTCTGCGTCTCTGCGTCTCAGAGTGTCTGCGTCTCAGAGTCTCTGCGTCTCAGAGTCTCAGAGTCTCTGCGTCTCAGTGTCTCAGCGTCTCTGCGTGTCAGAGTCTCTGCGTCTCAGTGTCTCAGCGTCTCAGTGTCTCTGCATCTCAGAGTCTCTGCGTCTCAGAGTCTCTGCGCCTCAGAGTCTCTGCGTCTCAGAGTCTCTGCGTGTCAGAGTCTCTGCGTGTCAGAGTCTCTGCGTCTCAGAGTCTCTGCGTCTCACAGTCTCAGCGTCTCAGAGTGTCTGCGTCTCTGCGTCTCAGGGTCTCTGCGTCTCAGAGTCTCAGAGTCTCTGCGTCTTAGAGTCTCTGCGTCTCAGAGTCTCAGTGTCTCTGCGTCTCAGAGTCTCTGCGCCTCTGAGTCACTGCGTCTCAGAGTTTCAGAGTCTCTCTGTCTCTGCGTCTCATATTCTCTCCGTCTCAGAGTCTCTGCGTCTCAGAGTCTCTGCGTCTCAGTGTCGCTGTGTCTCAGTGTCTCTGCGTTTCAGTGTCTCTGCGTCTCAGTGTCGCTGCGTCTCAGAGTCTCTGCGTCTCAGATTCTCTGCGTCTCAGAGTCTGCGAGCCTTTGCGTCTCAGAGTCTCTGCGTCTCAGAGTCTCTGCGTCTCAGAGTCTCTGCGTCTCAGATTCTCTGCGTCTCAGAGTCTCTGCGTCTCAGAGTCTCAGCGTCTCAGTGCCTCTGCGGCTCAGTGTCTCCTCGTCTCTGCGTCTCAGTGTCTCGGCGTCTCAAATCTCTGCGTCTCAGAGTCTCTGCATCTCAGAGTCTCTGCGTCTCAGATTCTCAGAGTCTCAGTGTCTCTGCGTCTCGGAGTCTCTGCGTCTCAGAGTCTCTGCGTCTCTGTGTCTCAGCGTCTCCACGTCACAGAGTCTCTGCGTCACAGAGTCTCTGCGTCTCAGAGTGTCTGCGTCTCTGCGTCTCCTCGTCTCTGCGTCTCAGTGTCTCTGCGTCTCAGTGTCTCGGCGTCTCAAATCTCTGCGTCTCAGTGTCTCAGAGTCTCAGTGTCTCTGCGTCTCAGAGTCTCTGCGTCTCAGAGTCTCTGCGTCTCTGCGTCTCTGCGTCTCAGAGTCTCTGCGTCTCAGAGTCTCTGCGTCTCAGAGTCTCTGCGTCTCTGCGTCTCAGAGTCTCAGAGTCTCTGCGTCTCAGAATCTCTGGTCTCTGCGTCTCAGAGTCTCCGCGTCTCAGAGCCTCAGCGTCTCTGCGTCTCAGAGTCTCTGCGTCTCAGAGTCTCTGCGTCTCTGCGTCTCTGCATCTCCGAGTCTCTGCGTCTCAGAGTCTCTGCGTCTCAGAGTCTCTGCGTCTCTGCATCTCAGAGTCTCTGCGTCTCAGAATCTCTGGTCTCTGCGTCTCAGAGTCTCAGCGTCTCTGCGTCTCAGAGTCTCTGCGTCTCAGAGTCTCTGTGTCTCAGAGTCTCAGAGTCTCTGAGTCTCAGTGTCTCTGCGTCTCACAGTCTCTGCGTCTCAGTGTCTCTGCGTCTCAGTGTCTCTGCGTCTCAGGGTTTCAGAGTCTCTCTGTCTCTGCGTCTCAGATTCTCTGCGTCTCAGAGTCTCTGCGTCTCAGAGTCTCTGCGTCTCAGTGCCTCTGCGTCTCGGTGTCTCCTCGTCTCTGCGTCACAGTGTCTCTGCGTCTCAGTGTCTCGGCGTGTCAAATCTCTGCGTCTCAGAGACTCTGCGCCTCAGAGTTTCTGCGTCTCAGAGTCTCTGCGTCTCAGAGTCTCTGCGTCTCACAGTCTCTGCGTCTCAGAGTCTCTGCGTCTCAGAGTCTCAGCGTCTCAGAGTGTCTGCGTCTCTGCGTCTCAGAGTGTCTGCGTCTCAGAGTCTCTGCGTCTCAGAGTCTCAGAGTCTCTGCGTCTCAGTGTCTCAGCGTCTCTGCGTGTCAGAGTCTCTGCATGTCAGAGTCTCAGAGTCTCTGAGTCTCAGTGTCTCTGCGTCTCAGAGCCTCTGCGTCTCAGTGTCTCTGCGTCTCACTGTCTCGGCGTCTCAGTATCTCAGCGTCTCAGTGTCTCTGCATCTCAGAGTCTCTGCGTCTCATGTCTCTGCGTCTCAGAGTCTCTGCGTGTCTGTGTCTCTGCGTCTCAGTGTGTCGGCGTCTCAGTGTCTCGAAGTCTCAGTGTCCCTGCGTCTCAGAGTCTCTGCGCCTCTGAGTCACTGCGTCTCAGAGTTTCAGAGTCTCTCTGTCTCTGTGTCTCAGATTCTCTGCGTCTCAGAGTCTCAGCGTCTCAGAGTCTCTGCGTCTCAGTGCCTCTGCGTCTCAGTGTCTCCTCGTCTCTGCGTCTCAGTGTCTCTGCATCTCAAATCTCTGCGTCTCAGAGTCTCTGCATCTCAGAGTCTCTGCGTCTCAGTGTCTCTGCGTCTCAGAGTCTCAGAGTCTCTGTGTCTCTGCGTCTCAGAGTCTCTGCGTCTCAGAGTCTCAGAGTCTCTGCGTCTCAGATTCTTTGGGTCTCAGAGTCTCTGCGTCTCAGAGTCTCAGAGTCTCAGAGTCTCTGCGTCTCAGTGCCTCTGCGTCTCGGTGTCTCCTCGTCTCTGCGTCTCAGTGTCTCTGCGTCTCAGTGTCTCGGCATCTCAAATCTCTGCGTCTCAGAGTCTCTGCGTCTCAGAGTCTCTGCGTCTCAGTGTCTCTGCGTCTCAGAGTCTCAGAGCCTCAGTGTCTCTGCATCTCAGAGTCTCTGCGTCTCAGTGGCTCTGCGTCTCAGAGTCTCTGCGTCTCAGAGTCTCTGCGTCTCTGCGTCTCAGAGTCTCTGTGTCTCAGAGTCTCTGCGTCTTTGCGTCTCAGTGTCGCTGCGTCTCTGTGTCTCTGCGTCTCAGTATCTCTGCATCTCAGTGTTTCTGCGTCTCAGAGTCTCTGCGTCTCAGATTCTCTGCGTCTCAGAGTCTCTTCATCTCACAGTCTCAGCGTCTCAAAGTCTCTGCGTCTCAGAGTCTCAGTGTCTCTGAGTCTCAGTGTGTCTGCGTCTCAGAGTCTCTGCGTCTCAGAGTCTCTGCATCTCACAGTCTCTGCGTCTCAGAGTCTCTGCATCTCACAGTCTCTGCGTCTCAGAGTCTCTGCGTCTCAGTGTTTCTGCGTCTCAGTGACTCGGCGGCTCAGTGTCTCGGCGTCTCAGTGTCTCTGTGTCTCAGTGTCTCTTCGTGTCAGACTCTCTGCGTCTCAGTGTCTCTGCGTCTCAGAGTCGCTTCTTCTCAGATTCTCTGCGTCTCAGTGTCTCTGAATCTCAGAGTCTCTGCATCTCATTGTCTCTGCGTCTCAGTGTCTTTGTGTCTCAGTGTCGCTGCGTCTCTGTGTCTCTGCGTCTCAGTGTCTCGGCGTCTCAGTGTCTCTGCGTCTCAGAGTCTCTGCGTCTCAGTGTCTCTGCGTCTCAGAGTCTCAGTGTCTCTGCGTCTCAGTGACTCGGCGTCTCAGTGTCTCTGCGTCTTAGTGACTCTTCGTGTCAGAGTCTCTGCATCTCAGTGTCTCTGCGTCTCAGAGTCGCTGCGTCTCAGTGTCTCTGCTTCTCAGTGTCTCGGCATCTCAAATCTCTGCGTCACAGAGTCTCTGCGTCTCAGAGTCTCTGCGTCTCAGTGTCTCTGCGTCTCAGAGTCTCAGAGCCTCAGTGTCTCTGCGTCACAGAGTCTCTGCGTCTCAGTGTCTCTGCGTCTCAGAGTCTGTGCGTCTCAGAGTCTCTGCGTCTCAGAGTCTCTGCGTCTCAGAGTCTCTGCGTCTCAGAGTCGCTGTGTCTCAGAGTCTCTGCGTCTCAGTGTCGCTGCGTCTCTGTGTCTCTGCGTCTCAGTATCTCTCCATCTCAGTGTTTCTGCGTCTCAGAGTCTCTGCGTCTCAGATTCTCTGCATCTCAGAGTCTCAGCGTCTCACAGTCTCAGCTTCTCAAAGTCTCTGCTTTTCAGAGTCTCTGCATCTCACAGTCCCTGCGTCTCAGAATCTTTGCGTCTCAGCGTCTCTCTGTCTCAGAGTCTCTCCGTCTCTGCGTCTCAGAGTCTCAGAGTCTCTGCGTCTCAGAGTCTCTGCCTCTCTGCGTCTCTGCGTCTCAGAGTCTCTGCGTTTCAGAGTCTCTGTGTCTCAGAGTCTCTGCATCTCAGTGTCTCTGCGTCTCAGAGTCTCTGCGTCTCAGAGTCTCTGCGTCTCAGAGTCTCTGTGTCTCAGACTCTCTGCGTCTCAGAGTCGCTGTGTCTCTGAGTCTCTGCGTCTCTGCGTCTCAGTGTCGCTGCGTCTCTGTGTCTCTGCGTCTCAGTATCTCTGCATCTCAGTGTTTCAGCGTCTCAGAGTCTCTGCGTCTCAGATTCTCTGCATCTCAGAGTCTCAGCGTCTCACAGTCTCAGCGTCTCAAAGTCTCTGCGTTTCAGAGTCTCTGCATCTCACAGTCTCTGCATCTCAGAATCTCTGCGTCTCAGCGTCTCTCTGTCTCAGAGTCTCTCCGTCTCTGCGTCTCAGAGTCTCAGAGTCTCTGCGTCTCAGAGTCTCTGCCTCTCTGCGTCTCTGTGTCTCAGAGTCTCTGCGTTTCAGAGTCTCTGCGTCTCAGAGTCTCTGCGTCTCAGTGTCTCTGCGTCTCAGAGTCTCTGCGTCTCAGAGTGTCTGCGTCTCTGTGTCTCTGTGTCTCAGTGTCACTGCGTCTCTGTGTCTCTGCGTTTCAGTGTCTCTGCATCTCAGTTTTTCTGCGTCTCAGAGTCTCTGCGTCTCAGATGCTCTGCGTCTCAGAGTCTCAGAGTCTCTCCGTCTCAGTGTGTCGGCGTCTCAGTGTCTCGGTGTCTCAGTGTCTCTGTGTCTCAGAGTCTCTGCGCCTCTGAGTCACTGCGTCTCAGAGTTTCAGAGTCTCTCTGTCACTGCGTCTCAATTCTCTGCGTCTCAGAGTCTCTGCGTCTCAGAGTCTCTGCGTCTCAGTGTCTCTGCGTCTCAGTGTCTCTGCGTCTCAGTGTCTCGGCGTCTCAAATCTCTGCGTCTCAGTGTCTCTGCGTCTCAGAGTCTCAGCGTCTCAGAGTCTCTGCGTCTCAGAGTCTCTGCATCTCTGCGTCTCAGAGTCTGCGTCTCAGAGTCTCTGCGTCTCTGCGTCTCAGAGTCTGTGCGTCTCAGAGTCTCTGCGTCTCAGAGTCTCTGCGTCTCAGTGCCTCTGCATGTCGGTGTCTCCTCGTCTCTGCGTCTCAGTGTCTCTGCGTCTCAGTGTCTCGGCGTCTCACATCTCTGCGTCTCAGAGTCTCTGCGTCTCAGAGTATCAGCGTCTCAGTGTCTCTGCGTCTCAGTGTCTCTGCGTCTCAGAGTCTCTGCGTCTCAGAGTCTCAGCGTCTCAGTGTCTCAGTGTCTCTGCGTCACAGCGTCTCAGAGTGTCTGCGTCTCAGTCTCTCTGTGTCCCAGTGTCTCTGCATTTCGGTGTCTGTGCGTCTCAGAATCTCAGAGTCTCTGCGTCTCAGAGTCTCAGCGTCTCAGTGTCTCAGTGCCTCTGCGTCTCATTGTCTCTGCGTCTCAGTGTCTCTGCGTCTCAGTGTCTCTGCGTCTCAGTGTTTCAGTGTCTCGGCGTCTCAGTGTCTCTGCGTCTCAGTGTCTCTGCGACTCAGTGTCGCTGCGACTCAGTGTCGCTGCGTCTCAGTGTCTCTGCGTCTCAGTGTTTCAGTGTCTCTGCATCTCAGTGTCTCAGCGTCTCAGTGTCTCAGTGTCTATGCGTCTCAGAGTCTCTGCGTCTCAGTCTCGCTGCGTCCCAGTGTCTCTGCATTTCGGTGTCTCTGCGTCTCAGAATCTCAGAGTCTCTGCATCTCAGAGTCGCTGCGTCTCCAAGTCTGTGCGTCTCAGAGTCTCTGCATCTCAGTGTTTCAGTGTCTCTGCATCTCAGTGTCTCTGCGTCTCAGTGTCTCTGCGTCTCAGTGTCTCTGCATCTCAGACTCTCTGCGTGTCAGAGTCTCTGCGTCTCAGCGTCTCAGTGTCTCTGCATCTCAAAGTCTGTGCATGTCAGAGTCTCTGCGTCTCAGCGTCTCAGTGTCTCTGCGTGTCAGAGTCTTGCGTCTCAGCGTCCCTGCGTCACTGCGTCTCAGTGCCTCTGCGTCTCAGTGCCTCTGCGTCTCAGAGCCGCTACAGCTCAGAAACTCTGCGTCTCAGATTCTCTGCGTTGGAGTGTCTCCGCGCCTCAGTCTCTGTGCCTCAGTGTCTCTGCATCTCGGCGTCTCTGCGTCTCAGATTCTATGCCTCTCACTGTCTCTGAGTCTCAGAGTCTCTCCGTCTCAATGTCTCTGCGTCACAGATTCTCTGCGCCTCAGAGTCTCTGCGTCTCAGTGTTTCACTGTCTCATAGTCTCTGCGTCTCAGTGTCTCTGCGTCTCAGAGTCTCTGCGTCTCAGTGTCTCTCTGCGTCTCAGAGTCTCAGCGTCTCAGAGTCTCTGCGTCTCAGAGTCTCTGGTCTCAGCGTCTCTGCGTCTCAGAGTCTCTGGTCTCAGCGTCTCTGCGTCTCAGAGTCTCACAGTCTCTGGTCTCAGTGTCTCTGCATCTCAGAGTCTCTGGTCTCAGTGTCTCTGCATCTCAGAGTCTCTGCGTCTCAGTGTCTCTGCGTCTCAGTGTCTCTGCGTCTCAGTGTCTCGGCCTCTCAGAGTCTCTGCGTCTCAGAGTCTCTGCGTCTCAGAGTCTCTGCGACTAAGAGTCTCTGCGTCTCAGAGTCTCTGGGTCTCAGGGTCTCTGCGTCTCAGTGTCTCTGCGACTAAGAGTGTCTGCGTCTCAGAGTCTCTGCGTCTCAGAGTCTCTGCGTCTCAGTGTCTCTGCTCTCAGAGTCTCTGCGTCTCAGTGTCTCTGCGTCTCAGAGTCACTGCGTCTCAGAGTCTCAGATTCTCTGCGTCTCAGAGTCTCTGCATCTCAGTGTCTCTGCGTCTCTGGGTCTCAGTGTCTCTGTGTCACAGGGTCTCTGCGTCTCCGCGTCTCAAAGTCTCTGCGTCTCAGGGTCTCTGCGTCTCTGGGTCTCAGTGTCTCCGTGTCACAGGGTCTCTGCGTCTCCGCGTCTCAAAGTCTCTGCCTCTCAGCGTCTCTGCATCCCTCGTTCTCAGTGTCTCTGCGTCTCAGTGTCTCTGCGTCTCTGGATCTCAGTGTCTGCGTCTCAGGGTCTCTGCGCCTTTGGGTCTTAGTGTCTCTGCATCTCTGGTCTCAGCGTCTCTGCATCTCCGGGTCTCTGCGCCTCTTGGTTTCAGTGTCTCAGCATCTCAGGGTCTCAGGGTCTCTGCGTCTCTGCGTCACAGGGTCTCTACGCCTCTGCGTCTCAGAGTCTCTGAGTCTCTGAGTCTCTGTGTCTCTGCGTCTCTGGGTCTCAGTGTCTCTGCGTCTCAGGGTCTTTGTGTCTCTGCGTCTCTGCGTCTCAAAATCTCTGCATCTCTGCGTCTCAGAGTCTCTGCGTCTCTGGGTCTCAGTATCTCTGCGTCTCTGGGTCTCAGTGTCTCTGTGTCTCTGCGTCTCAGAGTCTCTGGGTCTCAGCGTTTCTGCGTCTCTGCGTCTCAGAGTCTCTGAGTCGCTGCGTCTCTGGGTCTCAGTGTCTCTGCGTCTCAGTGTCTTTGCGTCTCTGCGTCTCAGAGTCTCTGGGTCTCAGCGTTTCTGCGTCTCTGCGTCTCAGAGTCTCTGCGTCTCAGCGTCTCTGCGTCTCATTGTCTCTGCGTCTCTGTGTCTCAGATTCTCTGGGTCTCACTATCTCTGCGTCTCGGCGACTCAGAGTCTCTGCGTCCTAGAGTCTCTGCGTCTCAGAGTCTGTGCGTCTCGGTGTCCCTGCGTCTCAGAGTCTCTGCATCTTTGCATCTCAGTGTCTCAGTATCTCTGCGTCTCTGCGTCTCTGGGACCCAGTTTCTCTGCGTCTCAGGGTTTCTGCATCTCTGCGTCTCAGAGTCTCGTCGCCTTGTCGTCTCAGAGTCTCTGCGTCTCAGAGTCTCTGCGTCTCAGTGTCTCTGCATCTCAGTTTCACTGCATCTCTGTGTCTTAGATTCTCTGCGTCTCTGCGTCTCGGGTTTCTGCATCTCCGAGTCTCTGTGTCTCTGCGTCTCAGCGTCCCTGCATCTCAGAGTCTCTGCATCTAAGAGTCTCTGCGTCTCTGCGTCTCAGATTCTCTGTGTCTCAGACTCTCACCGTCTCAGCGTCTCTGCGTCTCAGAATCTCTGTGTCTCAGAGTCTCTGTGTCTCAGATTCTCACAGTCTCTGAGTCTCTGCGTCTCAGAGTCCCTGCATCTCAGAGTGTCTGCATCTCTGCGTCTCTGCGTCTCAGGGTCTCTGTGTCTCAGGTTCTCTGCGTCTCAGATACAGAGACAGAGTGAGAGACTGAGTGAGAGGCATAGTGAGAGAGAGAGACAGAGGGAGAGAGAGAGACAAAGAGAGATAGAGAGAGAGAGACAGTGAGAGATACAGAGGGAGAACAAGCGACAGAGAGAGATAGAGAGAGGGAGAGACAGAGAGAGAGAGACAGTGTGAGCGAGAGAGAGAGACATAGAGGGAGAGAGAGACAGCGAGACGAGGGAGAGAGAGAGACAGCGAGAGCTAGAGTCAGAGAGGGAGAGAGACAGAGAGAGAAACAGAGAGACAGAGAGGCAGAGGGAGAGAGACAGACAGACAGAAGGAGTGATAGAGAGAGAGAGAGAGTCAGAGAGGGAGACAGACAGAGGGAGGGAGAGACAGAGACAAGGAGAGAGAGATTGCCAGAGAGACAGAGAGAGAGATGAGAGAGAGAGAGAGACTGAGAGACAGAGAGTGAGAGACAGAGAGTCAGAAGAGTGAGTGAGAGAGTGACAGACAGAGATTGAGAAAGAGAGAGAGAGACAGCGAGAGTGAGAGGGACAGTGAGAGAGAGAGACAGAGAGTGAGAGAGAGACAGAGAGTGAGAGAGAGTGTGAGGGAGAGAGAGAAAGAGACAGAGGGAGTGAGAGGGAGAGAGAGACAGAGAGTGAGAGAGAGAGAGGGAGAGACAGAGGCAGAGGGAGTGAGAGAGAGAGAGACAGAGAGAGAGAGACAGAGAGAAGGAGACAGAGAGAGTGACAGACAGAGACAGAGAAAAAGACAGACTGAGAGCGATAGATTGAGAGAGAGAGAGAGAGAGAGTGACAGAGAGAGAGACTAATGGACAGAGAGAGAGACAGCAGAGAGGGAGAGAGAGACTGGGAGAAAGACTGAGAGGGAGTTTGACAGAGACGGAGACAAGGAGAGAGAGAGAGTGACAGGGAGACAGAGACAGAGAGGGATTGACACAGAGAGGGAGAGATGGGGGAGACACTGAGAAACAGAGAGAGAAAGACAGTGAGACAGAGAGAGGCAGAGAGAGAGAGAGAGAGAGACAGAGAGGTAGTGACAGAGAGACAGAAGGAGAGAGGGGCACAGAGAGAGAGAAAAACAGAGAGAGAGAGAAAGAGTGACAGAGAGACAGAGAGAGTGACAGAGAGAAAGACAGACTGTGAGAGAGCGTGACAGAGAGAGAGAGACAGACGGAGAGAGAGAGAGAGATAGAGAGAGTAAGTGAGACAGAGAGAGAGACACAGCGAGAGAGGGAGAGAGAGGGAGAGAGACAGAGACAAGGAGAGAGAGAGAGTGACAGGGAGACAGAGACAAAGTGAGAGAGAGACAGAGAGACAGAAAGAGAGAGAGAGACAGAGGGAGCGAGAAAGAGAGAAACAGACAGAGAGAGAGACAGAGAGAGACAGACAGACAGACAGAGACAGACAGAGAGACAGAGAGAGACAGGGAGCGTCAGAGAGAGAGAGACAGACAGACAGAGAGAGTGAGAGAGAGAGACAGAGAGACAGAGAGACAGAGAGAGTGAGAGAGAGAGACAGAGAGAGGGAGACAGAGAGTGAGAGAGACAGGGAGACTTTGAGAGTGAAACAGAATGAGAGAGAGAATGTTGGACAGAGAGAGAGACAGAGTGACAGAGAGAGAGAGAGACAGAGGGAGAGAGAGAGACAGAGAGACAGGGGAGAGAGAGAGACAGAGAGACAGGGGGAGAGAGAGAGAGACAGAGAGACAGGGGGAGAGAGAGAGTGACAGAGAGAGAGAGTGGGGCAGAGAGACACACTGGGAGAAAGAGAGTGAGAGACAGGGGGACAGAGAGTGAGAGAGAGAGAGCGAGAGGCTGAGTGAGAGAGAGAGAGAGTGAGAGAGAGAGAGACAAAGAAAGAGGGAGAGAGTCAGTGAAACAGAGAGACAGAGAGAGAGACAGACTGAGAGAGAGAGTGACAGAGACAGAGACAGAGAGAGACAGCGAGAGAGGGAGAGAGCCAGAGATAGAGAGACAGTGAAGAGGGAGAGAGAGACACAGAGAGGGAGAGAGACAGTGAGACGGAGACAAGGAGAGAGAGAGAGAAATAGAGAGATGGGGGAGACACCGAGAGACAGAGAGACAGAGATAGAGGGAGAGAGAGAAAGAGAGATAATGTGAGAGATACATAGTGAGAGACAGAGAGAGAGAGAGAGACAGAGAGACAGATTGAGACAGGGAGAGACAGACAGAGAGACAGTGAGGGAGAGAGAGAGAGACAGAGAGATAGAGAGGGAAAGACAGCGAGCGAGAGACAGAGAGAGAGAGTGAGAGAGAGAGAGACGAGGGGGGAGAGACAGAGAGAGAGGCAGAGAGATAGATAGTGACAGAGAGAGAGAGTGGGACAAAGAGAGAGAGAGTGACAGAGAGAGAGAGACAGAGTGAGAGCGAGACAGAGAGACAGAGAGTGAGAGAGAGAGAGAGACAAAGGGAGAAAGAGAGTGAGAGAGAGAGAGACAGAGACTGAGAGAGAGAGAGCGAGAGAGAGGCTGAGTGAGAGAGAAAGAAGGGGACAGAGAATGAGACAGAGAGAGAGGCTGAGTGAGAGAGAAAGAAGGGGACAGAGAATGAGACAGAGAGAGAGGCTGAGTGAGAGAGAGAGAGACAGAGAGACAGCCAAGGAGAGAGAGAGACAGACAGACAGACAGAGACAGAGACAGAGAGAGACAGCGAGAGAGGGAGAGAGCCAGAGATAGAGAGACAGTGAAGAGGGAGAGAGAGACACAGAGAGGGAGAGAGAAAGTGAGACGGAGACAAGGAGAGAGAGAGAGAAATAGAGAGATGGGGGAGACACCGAGAGACAGAGAGAGAGACAGACAGAGATGGAGGGAGAGAGAAAGAGAGATAGTGTGAGAGATACAGAGTGAGATACAGAGAGAGAGAGACAGAGAGACAGACAGACAGAGAGACAGAGTGAGAGAGATACAGAGTGAGAGACAGAGAGAGAGAGAAAGAGAGAGACAGAGAGACAGAGAGAGAGACAGATTGAGAGAGGGAGAGACAGACAGAGAGATAGAGAGGGAAAGACAGCGAGCAAGAGACAGAGAGATAGAGTGAGAGAGAGAGAGACAGACGAGAGGGGGAGAGACAGAGAGAGAGGCAGAGAGAGGGATAGTGACAGAGAGAGAGAGTGGGACAAAGAGAGAGAGTGACAGAGAGATAGAGAGTGAGAGAATGAGACAGAGGGAGAGAGAGACACAGAGGGAGAGACAGAGTGAGAGAGAGAGAAAGACAAGAGGGAGAGAGACACAGAGAGATAGTGACGGAGAGAGAGAGAGGGACAGAGAGATAGTGACAGAGAGACAGAGGGAGAGAGGGGCACACAGAGAGAGAAAGACAGAGAGAGAGAGAAAGAGTGACAGAGAGAGCGACAGAGAGAGAGAGACACAGGGAGAGAGAGAGAGATAGAGAGAGAGACAGAGGGAGAGACAGAGAGAGACAGAGAGACAGAGAGAGAGGGAGAGAGAGAGAGGGAGAGAGACAAAGACAGAGAGAGAGAGACAGAGAGAGTAATAGAGAGAGGGATACAGAGAGAGAGAAAGACAGAGAGAGAGAGGCACAGATTGAGAGAGAGATAGAGGGAGAGACAGAGGGGAAGAGAGAGAGAGACAGAGAGAGAGAGAGACAGAGAGAGAGGCAGAGAAACAGAGAAGTAGAGTCAGGCACAGAGAGAGAGTCAGAGAGAGAGAGACAGACAGACAGAGAGACAGAGTGAGAGAGATACAGAGTGAGAGACAGAGAGAGAGAGAAAGAGAGAGACAGAGAGACAGAGAGAGAGACAGATTGAGAGAGGGAGAGACAGACAGAGAGATAGAGAGGGAAAGACAGCGAGCAAGAGACAGAGAGAGAGAGTGAGAGAGAGAGAGAGACAGATGAGAGGGGGAGAGACAGAGAGAGAGGCAGAGAGAGGGATAGTGACAGAGAGAGAGAGTGGGACAAAGAGAGAGAGAGAGAGTCAGAGAGAGTGAGACAGGGAGAGTGAGACAGAGAGAGAAAGAGTGAGAGAGAGAGAGAGAGACAGAGAGAGTGAGAGAGAGACAGAGGGAGAGAGAGAGACATTGTGTGAGAGTCAGAAGAGAGCGAGGCAGAGAGAGAGAGTGAGAGAGAGAGAGAGAGACAGAGACAGAGAGTGAGAGAGACAGGGACCGAGAGAGAGACAGAGAGAGAGAGACAGAGACAGAATGAGAGACAGAGTGAAGGACAGAGAGAGACAGAGTGAGAGAGACAGAGACACAGAGAGACAGAGAAAGAGAGGCAAAGACAGAGAGCGAGAGAGACAGAGACAGAGACAGAGAGAGAGAGACAGAGTGTGTGAGAGAGAGATAGAGAGTGAGAGAATGAGACAGAGGGAGAGAGAGACAGAGAGAGAGAGTCAGAGAGAGAGAGAGGAGAGAGAGAGACGGAGAGAGAGACAGAGAGAGAGACAGAAAGAGAGAGAGAGACAAAGAGAGAGAGAGACAGAGACACAGAGACAAAGAGAGAGAGAGACTGAGAGAGAGACAGACAGAGAGAGAGAGACAGATAGCAAGACAGAGACAGAGTGAGAGACAGAGTGTGTGAGAGAGGAAGAGAGACAGCGTGAGGGAGATAGAGAGAGAGAGTGAGAGAGACAGAGACAGAGAGAGAGAGATAGAGAGAGAGAGAGAAAGAGAAGGTGAGAAAAAGAGGCAGAGGGAGAGAGAAAGAGAGACAGTGAGAGAGAGAGAGATAGAGAGGGTGAGAAACAGGGAGAGGGAGACAGAGGGAGAGAGACACAGTGAGAGAGACAGAGAGAGTGACAGAGAGAGAGGCAGAGAGAGAGAAGGAGACAGTGAGACAGAGAGAGAGAGCAAGGCAGAGGGAGAGAGAAAGAGAGAGACAGACAGAGGGACAGAGAGATAGAGGGAGAGAGGGCGAGAGAGACAGAGAGTGAGAGAGAGAGACAGAGAGAGAAAGACAGAGAGAGAGAGGGATAGACAGAGAGGGGCAAGGAGAGTGAGTGAGAGAGAGAGTGAGGGAGAGAGAGAGAGAAAGACAGAGAGAGAGAGAGAGATAGAGAGAGTGAGGGAGAGAGAGAGAGAAAGACAGAGAGAGAGAGAGTGAGACAGAGAGAGAGAGACAGAGACACGGAGAGTGAGTGAGACAGTGACAGAGAGACAGAGACAGAAAGGGAGATGGAAGAGAGAGAGTGAGAGAGAGATAGACAGACAGAGAGACACAGAGAGAGACAGACGGAGAAAGAGAGACAGAGAGAGAGAGAAAGACAGACAGACAGAGTGAGAGAGAGGGAGACAGAGAGTGAGAGAGTCAGGGAGAGAGAGAGAGACAGCGACACATAGAACATACATAGAACATAGAACATTGAACACTACAGCACAAACAGGCCCTTCGGCCCACGAGTTGCGCCGATCACATCAACACCTACCAACCTACAGACCTATCTATAACCCTCAATCTCATTAAACCCCATATACTCATCCAGAAGTCTTTTAAAAGACCCCAGCGAGTTCGCCTCCACCACCACTGACGGCAGCCGATTCCATTCACTCACCACCCTCTGAGTGAAAAACTTACCCCTAACATCACTTCTGAACTTCCCTCCCCGCACCTTAAATCTGTGTCCTCTCGTAGCAACCATTTCAACCCAGGGAAATAGCCTCTGAGAATCCACCCTATCCATTCCTCTCAACATTTTATAAACCTCTATCAGGTCGCCTCTCAACCTTCGTCTCTCCAGGGAGAAGAGTCCCTGCTCCCTCAACCTATCTTCATAAGGCATGCCTCCCAATCCAGGCAACATCCTTGTAAATCTCCTCTGTACCCTTTCAATAGCTTCTACATCTTTCCTATAGTGAGGCGACCAGAACTGCGCACAGTACTCTAAATGAGGCCTGACAAGGGTCTTATAAAGTTGCAGCATTACCTCCCGACTCCTAAACTCAATCCCTCGATTAATGAAGGCCAGTACACCATACACCTTCTTGACCACCTCCTCCACCTGCGAAGCCGATTTAAGAGTCCTGTGGATCCGGACCCCAAGATCCTTCTGCTCTTCAACACTACTCAGACTTCTGCCCTTGATAGTGGGCATCCCATTGGTTCTGCCAAAATGGACGACTACACATTTATCCGCGTTGAAATCCATCTGCCACTTCTCCGCCCAGTCCTGCATCCTATTTATGTCCTGCTGCAACTTTTGACATCCTTCCAGACTATCCACAACACCACCGACCTTCGTGTCATCAGCGAACTTACTAACCCATCCCTCCACTTCCTCATCCAGGTCATTTATGAAAATGACAAACAGCAAGGGTCCGAGAACAGATCCCTGGGGCACTCCACTGGTGACTGACCTCCATTCAGAAAAAGACCCATCCACAACCACTCTCTGCCTTCTGCAGGCAAGCCAGTTCTGGATCCACAAGGCCAAAGGCCCTTGGATCCCATGCCCTCTCACCTTCTCAAGAAGTCTTGCATGGGGGACCTTATCAAACGCCTTGCTGAAGTCCATGTACACCACGTCCACGGCACTTCCTTCGTCAATGTGTTCAGTCACATTATCGAAGAACTCAACTAGGCTTGTAAGGCACGACCTGCCCTTGACAAATCCATGCTGACTATTCCTGATCATGTCAAACCTCTCCAAATGTTCGTAAATCTTGTCCCTCAGAAGCCTCTCCATCAGCTTACCAACTACTGAGGTCAGACTCACCGGTCGGTAATTTCCTGGGCTATCTCTGTTCCCTTTCTTGAAAATAGGAACTATATCCGCAATCCTCCAATCTTCCGGAACCTCTCCCGTCTCCATTGACGACGCAAAGATCATCGCCAGGGGCTCTGCAATCACTTCCCTCGCCTCCCACAGTATCCTGGGGTACATCCCATCTGGTCCCGGCGACTTATCTACCTTGATAGAATTCAAAAGTTCCAACACATCCTCCTCCTTAATATTCACGTACTCAATCCTTTCCATCTGCTGGAAATCCATAACAAAATCTCCCAGATCAGCTTCCACTGTGAATACTGAGGCAAAGTACTCATTAAGCACCTCTGCCATTTCTTCTGGTTCCACACAAACCTTTCCGCCCTCACCTTTTATAGGTCCTATCCCTTCTCTTCTCATCCTTTTACCTTTCACATATTTATAGAAGGCCTTGGGATTCTCCTTAATCTTACCCGCCAAGGTCTTCTCATGACCCCTTCTGGCTCTCCTAATTTCCCTTTTAAGTTCCTTCCTACAGTCCTTATACTCCTCAAGATCTTTAACCTCTCCTAATTCCCTGAACCTTTTGTACACCTTCCTTTTCCTCCTGACTAGGTTCAACACAGCCTTTGTGCACCACGGTTCCCTCGACCCACCAAAACCCCCTCGTCTCATCGGAACGTTGTCATTCAGAGCTCCAGACACACATTCCTTGAATATCTGCCACCTTCCTTCGGTACTTTTCCCTAAGAACGCCTCCTTCCAGTTTATTTGTCCAAGTAACTTCCTGACTTCTTCCTATCTCCCCTTACCCCAGACTAACACCTTCCTAGCCTGCCTGATCCTATCTCGTTCCAATGCAATTGTGAAGGAGATAGAATTATGGTCACCATTTCCAAGATGCTCTCCTACTGAGAGATCCATCACCTGCCCTGGTTCATTAGCCAGTACCAGGTCAAGTACAGCCTCTCCCCTCGTAGGCTTATCCACGTACTGCGTCAGGAAACCTTCCTGAACACACCTAACAAACTCCTCCCCATCCAAACCCCTTACCCTAGGGATATTCCAGTCGATGTTTGGGAAATTGAAGTCTCCCATCACGACAACTCTGTTATTAAAACATCTCTCCAGAATCTGTTTTCCTATTTGCACTTCAACTTCCCTGTCACTATTGGGCGGCCTATAGAATACACCCAGCAAAGTTTTCGACCCTTTGCTGTTCCTAACTTCCACCCACAGAGATTCTGTAGATAGTCCCTCCACGGCATCCTCTTTCTCTGCAGCCATGACACTGTCCCTGATCAACAGTGCCACTCCACCACCCCTTCTGCCACCCTCCCTGTCCTTCCTGAAGCATCTGAAGCCTGGCACCTGAAGTACCCAGTCCTGTCCCTGAGACATCCAAGTCTCCGTAATGGCCACCACATCACAATCCCAAGCAGCAATCCACGCCCTAAGCTCATCTACCTTATTCACTATACTCCTTGCGTTAAAATATATACACTTCACCCCCTCAGTCTGGGCATTTCCCATCTCCACCCCCTGTCTAACCTCCCCCCATACTGCCTGCGGTCCTCCCCTACCTGGGAGCTAACCTCCTCCATCCCAGTCTCCCCATCACAATTCCCTCCCCCCATCCTTTCTAGTTTAAAGTCCCCCCGGTAGCCTCAGCCAGTCTTCCCGCCAAGATATTAGTCCTGAGAGAGAGAGAAAGACATAGAGAGAGAAAGACAGGGAGAGAGAGACAGAGTGAGAGACATAAAGAGAGAGAGAGAGAGAGTGAGAGGGGAGAGAGAAAGACACAGAGAGAGACAGAGAGACATAAAGAGAGAGAGAGAGAGCCAGAGAGTGAGAGGAGAGAGAGCGAGAAACAGAGTGAGAGAGACAGAGAGACAGAGAGAGAGAGAGAGAGAGAGAGACAGAGACAGGGACCGAGAGAGAGAGAGACAGAGAGAGACAGAGAGAGAGACAGAGACAGAGACAGAGAGACAGACAGAGAGCAAGACAGAGAGAGAGAGAAAGAGAGACAGAGAGAGAGAGAGAGACAGAGAGAGACAGAGAGAGAGACAGAGTAAAAGAGAGGGAGAGACAGGCACAGAGAGAGAGATTCAGAGAGAGAGACAGAGAGAGAGAGATGGGGAGGGAGAGGGGGAGGGAGAGAGAGAGACACACACACACGCAGGGACAGATAGAGATTGAGAGAGACAGAGACAGAGAGACAGAAACAGAGGGAGAGCGAGAGAAAAAGGGAGAGATAGAGACACAGAGAGACAGACAGAGAGAGAGGCAGAGAGAGAGAGAGACGGAGAGAGAGAGAGACAGAGAGACAGAGACAGATACTGAGGCAGAGAGAGAGACAGACAGAGGGAGGGAGAGAGACAGGCAGATAGACAGAGGGAGAGAGAGAGCGAGAGAGACAGAGAGAGAGAAAGACAGAGAGAGAGAGAGAGAGACACAGACAGACAGAGAGAGAGGGAAAGTGACACGGAGAGAGAAAGAGTGACAGAGAGACAGAGACAGAGAGAGCGAGAGATGGGGAGAGAGGGAAATAGCCAGAGAGAGGGAGAGACAGAGAGACAGAAACAGAGGGACAGAGAGAGAGACACAGAGAGAGACAGAGGGAGAAAGAAAGAGAGAGACAGAGACAGAGAGAGAAAGACAGAGATAGAGAGAGAGGCAGAGAGACAGAGACAGACAGAGTGAGAGACACAGAGAGTGAGAGAGAGAGAGACAGAGAGAGGGAGTGAGAGAGAGAGGGAGGGAGAGAGAGAGAGAGAGAGAGAGAGAGAGAAAGGGTGAGAGCGTGAGAGAGAGACAGGG
>NW_027649824.1:807500-810000 GCF_965287045.1 Carcharhinus amblyrhynchos | reverse complement strand
AGAGAGAGACAGAGAGGAGAGGCAGAGACAGATAGTGACAGAGAGAGGGAGACAGAGAGAGAGAGAGGGAGAGAGAGACAGAGGCAGCGAGAGAGAGTCAGAGAGTGACAGGGAGACAGAGTGACAGAGTGAGAGTGAGAGAGAGAGAGCAAGGCAGAGAGAGACAGAGAGAGAGACAGAGAGAAACAGAGTGACAGACAGAGAGAGACAGAGAGAGAGGGACAGAGAAGAGACAGAGTGTGAGAAAGAGAGAGACAGTGATGGAGAGAGACAGAGACAGAGAGAGACAGAGTGAGAGAGACAAGGAGAGAGAGAGAGAAGGCGAGAGAGAGTCACTGGGAGACAGACAGAGCGAGATACAGAGAGAGAGATGGGGGAGACACAAAGATACGGAGACAGAAAGAGTCAGAGAGAGGGACAGAGAGTGAGAGGAGAGAGAGAGACAGAGCGAGAGAGAGAGACAGAGTGAGAGAGAAATGGAGAGAAACAGAGAGAGACAGAGAGAGAGAGACAGAGAGAGAGAGAGATAGAGAGAGAGAGACAGAGACACAGAGGGAGAGATGGACAGAGACAAGGATCGAGAGAGAGTGATAGACAGAGACAGACAGAGCGAGGGACACAGAGAGTGAGAGAGAGAGAGAGTGAGACGGAGAGAGCGAGATAGAGAGAGACTGGGAGAGAAAGTGACATACAGAGCGAGAGACAGAGGGGGAGAGAAAGAGAGAGACAGGCAGAGAGACAGAGAGAGAGAGAGACACAGTGTGAGAGAGAGAGAGAGACAGAGACAGAGAGTGAGAGAGATACAGAGTGAGAGAGAGAGAGAGACAGAGAGACAGAGACACTGAGAGTGAGAGATTAACAGAGGAAGAGACAGAGAGAGAGACAGAGTGAGAGAGAGAACAGAGGGAGAGAGAGAACAGAGGGAGAGAGAGAACAGAGGGAGAGAGACAGTGAGAGGGAGACAGAGAGAGAGGCAGAGAGAGTGAGACAGAGAGAGAGAGAGACAGAGACAGTGAGAGAGGCAGAGAAACAGGCAGAGAGAGAGAAACAGAGAGACAGAGTGTCAGAGAGAGGGAGACAGAGGAAGAGAGAAAGAGAGAGATAGACAGAGAGGCAGAGAGAGTGAGACAGAGAGACAGAGACAGTGACAGAGGCAGAGAGAGAGAGAGACAGAGAGAGAGTGAGAGACAGAGAGAGAAAGACAGAGTGAGAGAGGGAGACAAAGACAGAGAGACAGAGAGAGGGAGACAGAGAGAGAGAGAGTGAGAGAGACACAGCGACAGTGGGAGAGAGAGAGAGAGAAACAGAATGACAGAGAGACAGAGGGAAAGTCAGAATGAGAGAGAGAGTGACAGAGAGAGGGGCAGACTGAGAGAGAGAGAGACAGAGAGAGAGGGACAGAGGGAAATAGAGTGCGAGAGACAGAGGGAGAGAGACAGAGACCGAGACAACGAGTGAGAGAGACAGAGAGAGAGGCAGAGAGAGAGAGAGAGAGAAGACAGAGCGAGACAGAGAGAGAGACAGAGAGATAGAGAGGGAATAACAGAGAGAGCAAGAGAGATACAGAGACACTGAGAGAGAGAGAGAGAGAGACAGAGAGAGTGAGTGAGAGAGAGACAGAGAGACAGAGAGGGAGAGTGACAGAGAGAGAGACAGAGAGAAAGGGAGACAGTGAGACAGAGAGAGAGGAAGGCAGAGGGAGGGAGAAAGAGACAGACAGACAGAGAGGCAGAGGGAGAGAGAGACAGAGAGACAGAGGGAGAGAGAGAGACAGAGGCAGCGAGAGAAAGCGACAGAGAGTCAGAGAGTGTCAGGGAGACAGTGTGAGAGAGACAGAAACAGAGACAGATAGAGAGAGAGAAACAGAGTGACAGACAGCGAGAGAGACAGAGTGAGAGAGAGAACAGAGGGAGAGAGAGAACAGAGGGAGAGAGAGAACAGAGGGAGAGAGACAGTGAGAGGGAGACAGAGAGAGAGGCAGAGAGAGTGAGACAGAGAGAGAGAGAGACAGAGACAGTGAGAGAGGCAGAGAAACAGGCAGAGAGAGAGAAACAGAGAGACAGAGTGTCAGAGAGAGGGAGACAGAGGAAGAGAGAAAGAGAGAGATAGACAGAGAGGCAGAGAGAGTGAGACAGAGAGACAGAGACAGTGACAGAGGCAGAGAGAGAGAGAGACAGAGAGAGAGTGAGAGACAGAGAGAGAAAGACAGAGTGAGAGAGGGAGACAAAGACAGAGAGACAGAGAGAGGGAGACAGAGAGAGAGAGAGTGAGAGAGACACAGCGACAGTGGGAGAGAGAGAGAGAGAAACAGAATGACAGAGAGACAGAGGGAAAGTCAGAATGAGAGAGAGAGTGACAGAGAGAGGGGCAGACTGAGAGAGAGAGAGACAGAGAGAGAGGGACAGAGGGAAATAGAGTGCGAGAGACAGAGGGAGAGAGACAGAGACCGAGACAACGAGTGAGAGAGACAGAGAGAGAGGCAGAGAGAGAGAGAGAGAGA